>NC_053024.1:604780954-605045290 GCF_003073215.2 Triticum urartu | reverse complement strand
GGGGGGGGTGTTTCCCTTTTTTTTTCTATTTTGTTAGTTTTCTTTTGTTTTCCTTTTCTGTTTTTTTAACCTTAATTGCTTTAGTCTTAGTAAAACACAATAAGAGTCTCTAAATTAGTGTTACTAAATATTCCACTACCGCAATTAACTTGGAACATTAATTAAAGTAGTTTGTATTTGTTTATTAATTTAAGAGCATTTAAATAATAGTTTTACACTGTTTTAATTTATTTAGTGCATTTAAGTATTTTATTAAAAGATGATTTCTGCACCAACATTTATTATGGATTATTGGACACATTAGGACAATTTAGTTTTGACTTTTGAAAACTTTAATTGTTTTGACTTTAATTCAAATTTGAATTTGGATTGGTTCTGAACTAACGCGAGATAATCAACAATAATCGAGGTGACGTGGCATCATTACCAGAGGGTTACTGTAGCTTGATTACCCGGGCGTCACAAATCTCCTCCACTACAACAAATCTCGTCCCGAGATTTAGGAGGGGAGTAAGGGGGAAGGTTTGGTAACAAATCTAGCGGGTCTTCTCATCCTGGCTTGATCTTCTCGAAGAGGCCGGTCCAATACATTGATGTCTTCATTTCTCTGCTTTAGGTCATCATGATCAAGTCATCATCCTTTCTTTGGGGGGTTCCATCATACTTACGAAATAATAAGGGGTTATTCCGGGAGAACGAACCTCTACAAGGTTGACTATCTGGTCGATAACATCGGGGAAGGTGGCGGAAGGTAACTCTCGAATTGAAACTTAAGTAAATATTTAGAGCAAGGAATGAGGTTTCATGGGAAGTTTCGAGCGAGCAGGCAACCGTTCGATGCCTGAACAGGGCTTGAAAGGGGCTCAAAGCAATCGGGGACTAAGTATTGCGTCCGGTAACAAATTTGATGATCTCTCGGGAGGTGGCTTGTGAATTACATACGAGGCCACACACGAGGAAGAACCTTGGGAACAGGGGGGGTGCAGGAGAGTCAAGTTTCGATCCTGTGGAACTGTGGGTTATGGGCCCACCATGTGGGTTAAAGGTAGGAAGGGGGGCTGACATCTTGCACGGTCACAATAGCAAGGCATGCCAGAGGGTAGCCTGTTAGTTATGTCAGCAACAACATCGATACCAAGGGCGAGGGACGAAGAGAACCATTTTCCTGCTCGTTGAATGAGGCGGACCAATAGGCAAGGTTCCCGTCCATCGGTGGTTACCGAAATGTCATCAACAATAGTAACAGGGTCTGACAGATAAGGTGGTACACCGAGGTGTTTTCGTAAGCAGGAAAATATTACTGCTTAGGTCATATAAACCTCAAGAAAGGTTAAACCAAACAATGGAAAGGATAATATGATTATCAAATTAATCAGAACAATGGAAAGGAAAATGTGTTTAAACACATTTATCAGGGGTATATCCTCCCCAAAGTCAAGCATAGGATGATATCCAAGACAGGATATAAAGTAGAAAACCTTTTAGGTAAGGGGGGAGGAATATCATGATATTACCCATACAACAGTGTTAGGATAAATGATAAATAAAATTTAGCATCGTGCTTCAAATGTTCCTGTTGAAAATTGGAGTACCATTGACATGCTTCGAGATAGCATTAACATGGTCATCAGGTGAAGATCAGACTTTGGAAACACAAAGGATCCATCAGGAATAACTTGTAGAATAAGTCTTACAATTTCCTCAGGGAAGAATGGATAACCTTGTTAAAAAGGAAACATTAACAATAGGTCCTCCGGCCAGGTGTGCTGGGCAAGACATCACCTTACCGGGTCATAAAAGAACATTGTTATTACCCTTGGAAATATATTCCAACCATCATATCTGACCGGGATTCAGATCTGGTCGGTGTTAGGATACCTCAGACTCAGGATGCCTGAGAAGAAAAGGTGCAACACAATTGACGAGACGACATTGTAAGATTCTCGGGAAATGTACTATGGTAGCGAGTTCCGAAACAAGAGTTCATCATTAAAACCAAGGAGAGGATGAGGAGGTGGCTGATGGACTCAGCGTCAATTCCTCGAGATTTCCAAAAGGATGGATTTCCGCAACTATGTGAATAAGGATATAACATTTCTCAGATCAGATGACATAAGGAGGTATGCTTGAGGAAAACATACACAATTAAACATTTGTTGAAAGGTGCACCCGAATTATGGGGTTATGTAGCATGATCAATGTTAGAACGGTGGTTCAGCAACCGATAGTCTAAGAATGAAATTCGATCATTAACTTCAAAGCAATAGAGTTGCTAGAAGTGCAGAATCCATACCCCACCGTTCACTTGTGGTTACCCCGATTGGAATCAACACGACGACCAAGAAAGAATGGTGATGGTGAGAAGTATCATTATAGCAAGAATTCTTAAGAGGTGGAGCAATCCTCACAACCTTCTTGACATTAAATATGGTAATACTCCGCGGTAGAACAAATCATAAGTCGGATATCAAGGAACTCAAGGTACAACACAAATCAGGAACAAGTTTTGTGTTGGAGGGAATGCAATAATGTTGTCGATGATAACCCAAATCATCGAGGGCAAAGGATGCTATTTCTCAACAAGAATTCAATTGATATCCTGGAAACACTCAGAATGTTGATGATGATCACGACACTTTTGTCGAGAGGTTTCATGAAGATGTAATCAACCAGCGACGACATCAATTCAAAGGAATGATGAAGCGAAAGGTTATTGGAACCATGGGTACGGCACAACTCGAAATCAAGCTTGTTGTTCAAGGCAAAATGATATGATGAGGAAAATCGACGTAAGCTTAGCTCATTGTCGAATAATTGTGCTACGGGAAGAAGGACCGGGTAGCACAGTTAACATTTGGCACGATAATGATATAGCCGAGTAGGCTCGGAATGACGTGATCGAGTTCAGACTCGTAAGTAATGAAGGTTACCAAGAGTTGTTGAATCATAGTGCGGACTCAATTCAGTTGTCGGTGTCCTTGAGGGGTTCTAACAACTGAGAACCCGTTGGAAAAATGGAATCGGCAAGAATATTAGTTGATGAAGAACTCATAAGAAGTTATGTATCCCGTGGTATCCTCGAGATACCAGGGGGTAATACTCGACGACAGATCAAAGTAGAGGTTGGACTGGGGTATTGCTCTGCAGAAGACAAGTGCTTAAACTTGCACGAGAAACGGTACCTAAAAGAGAACATGGTCGAAACCACGATTGCAAAAGGCCAGATCCCAGATATAATATGAACTTATACCAAGGGAGTAATTAATTTAAGAGAAGCTTTAATGATAAGATCTACATCGTGTCCATGGGCATGAAGACAAAGTTCAAGGTCGACTCCCACTTCTTCAATGCATAACCTTCCATTCACCTCTCACTTTCGAAGAAGTTGTAGTGTTGAGATTTTATCTAGCAAAACACCAGAAGAGTATGACTCGTGAAAACTTTCGAGTTCACACATATTAAGGAAGGCATAGGTTCAACCCGTCAGGGTACCGTGGAAACATATACCACAAGCTTCAATAGTAAATACCACAAGCTCGAAAGCAGAGCATGGTTGGTCAATCAGAGGATAGGATTTACCAATGGAGAAAGAACTTCCAAAGGGATTGAATATGAAGGACGTTATCGGATAAAATCCAACAAAGGATCCGGTGGTCCTTAAAGGATCTGATGTGAGCATCGGTACTCAACCAGAGGAAGAAACAATGCAAGGAGATCAGACTATAGAAACAACTGACTAATTCAAAGCTCAAATGCAAAAGAATTATAATTTCCGACCAAGGGATCAGAAGCAACACTTTGATTAAGGATGGATACGTTACGCATGCTTAGGGTACAATCGATGGCAATCCGATTGGTCGAGAACCAGCTCATGTTTAAAATGATGTCTGAGCCGGAAGGATAAATCCTGAGGATTGCAAGCATTCACAGCCATATTGGATCAAAGACCCAAAATGACAATGACAAGGGATGCCAATAATGATTACGAGACTTATGGGATTAACCATAATGCAAGCAAGCAAGAATTTCAAGGGCAATAAGCTACTAAGGATTTTCGGAAGATCGAATATTATTTCGAAGACCCTAGTGAAACACATAAGCAACTGGGGATGAGCGGATACTCGGTAGGTGCGAGAATTTATCCATAGGGACATTCAGGCGGCAAAGAACTACAAGGCGGTAGGCACAAAGTATTCTCGGAACAATAGAGAGAATTTCGGGGTATCTTGCAATAACAAGATCAGCTAGGAATAAAAGTAAGGACGACTGGTGTATCTATTTATCCATAGGGATAATTCGGTGGTAGGGAATTGCAAAGGCGGCGGGCACAAAGTCTCAAGAGAACATTGGAGAGTATCTTCGGAATCTTCTGGTGCAGCATGCGATCATCTGTGATAAGGGGCTCTCCGGGAGAAAGTAGTTACGAGAACCTAGAGTCAGGTTTAGTAAAAATCGTTTAACCCGAATAGAAGAGAGTTCAGAATCCCGGAGTAAAGATCGAGGAGTAAAAGATCCTAATACCACCCAATGGCGACGTGGGCCCATAGGCCACACAGCCATGTTAGTAAAGGTTTTGCAATGACTAGACTCAACTTCGGCCAAGGAGTTGGAAAGGGGATTCCTACAGGCAGTCGGCTCTGATACCAACTTGTGACACCCCCGATTTGACCATACACTAATCATACACGCAAACGTGTACGATCAAGATCAGGGACTCATGGGAAGATATCACAACACAACTCTACAAATAAAATAAGTCATACAAGCATCATATTACAAGCCAGGGGCCTCGAAGGCTCGATTACAAGAGCTCGATCATAGACGAGTCAGCGGAAGCAACAATATCTGAGTACAGACATAAGTTAAACAAGTTTGCCTTAAGAAGGCTAACACAAACTGGAATACAGATCGAAAGAGGCGCAGGCCTCCTGCCTGGAATCCTCCTAAACTATTCCTGGTCGTCGTCAGTGGGCAGCACGTAGTAGTAGGCGCCTCCGGTGTAGTAGGAGTCGTCGTTGAAGGTGGCGTCTGGCTCCTGGGCTCCAACATCTGGTTGCGACAACCAGGTAGAAGGGATAGGGGGAAAAGAGGGAGAAAGCAACCGTGAGTACTCATCCAAAGTACTCGCAAGCAAGGAGCTACACTACATATGTATGCATTGGTATCAACTGGAATAAGGCTATCATATGTGGACTGAACTGCAGAATGCCGGAGTTAAGAGGGGGATAGCTAGTCCTTTCGAAGACTACGCTTCTGGCAGCCTCCGTCTTGCAGCATGTAGAAGAGAGTAGACTGAAGTCCTCCAAGTAGCATCGCATAGCATAATCCTAACCGATGATCCTCCCCTCGTGGCCCTGTTAGAGAGCGATCACCGGGTTATATCTGGCACTTGGAAGGGTGTGTTTTATTAAGTATCCGGTTCTAGTTGTCATAAGGTCAAGGTACAACTCCAAGTCGTCCTGTTACCGAAGATCATGGCTATTCGCAATAGATTAACTTCCCTACAGGGGTGCACCACATAACCCAACACGCTCGATCCCATTTGGCCGGACACACTTTCCTGGGTCATGCCCGGCCTCGGAAGATCAACACGTCGCAGCCCCACCTAGACCAACAGAGAGGTCAACACGCCGGTCTAAACCTAAGCGCCCAGGGGTCTGGGCCCATCGCCCTTAGCACACCTGCACGTTGCGTGGGCGGCCGGAAGCAGACCTAGCCTAGTTGGCGTTCCAGTCCAATCCAGCGCACGCCGCTCCGTTGCTGACGTCACGAAGGCTTCGGCTGATACCACGACGTCGAGTGCCCATAACTGTCCCCGCGTAGATGGTTAGTGCGTATAGGCCAGTAGCCAGACTCAGATCAAATACCAAGATCTCGTTAAACATGTTAAGTATTTGCGAACGCCGACCAGGGCCAGGCCCACCTCTCTCCTAGTTGGTCTCGACCTGCCCTGTCGCTCTGCCTCAAAGTAACAGTCGGGGGCCGTCGGGAACCCAGGCCCACCTCTACCGGGATGGAGCCACCTGCCCCTTCAGCCCCCATCTCCGAACAGTATCACATGTAAGGTAACTGTGTAAAGTATATTGTATATGCCCGTGGTCACCTCCCGAAGTGATCACGGCCCAGTAGTATAGCATGGCAGACGGACAAGAGTGTAGGGCCACTGATGGAACACTAGCATCCTATACTAAGCAGTAGGATAGCAGGTAATGGTAACAACAGTAGTAGCAAGGATAGGCTATGCATCAGGATAGGAATAACGGAAAGCAGTAACATGCTACACTACTCTAATGCAAGCAGTATAGAGAAGAGTAGGCGATATCTGGTGATCAAAGGGGGGCTTGCCTGGTTGCTCTGGCAAGAGAGAGGGGTCGTCAACACCGTAGTCGTACTGGGTAGCAGCGGCGTCGGTCTCGGTGTCTAGCGAGAGAAGAGGGGGAAGAAACAATAAATATAATGCAAACAGATGCATAATGATGCATGACATGACAAAACGTGATGCTAGGTGTGCCCTAACGCGGTACGAGGGGGTACCGGTGAAGGGGGAAAACATCCGGAAGGTATTCCCGGTGTTTCGCGTTCTCGGACAGATGAAACGGAGGGGGAAAGTTGCGTGTTCTCTATGCTAGGGATGCGTGGCGGATAAACGGGCTACGTATTCAAATTCGTCTCGTCGTTCTGAGCAACTTTCATGTACAAAGTTTTTTCATCCGAGCTACGGTTTATTTTATATTAATTATTAAAGATTTAAATCATTTTTAGGACTAACAGAATTAATTAATTTAGGAAATACAATTATGACGTCAGCATGATGTCAGCGGTCAACTCTGACCGTTGACCAGTCAACTGGTGGGTGGGGCCCGCCGGTCATTGACTGTTATCTCATTATCAGAATTAATTAGCCTAATTAGGTTTAGGTTAGCTAAACAGAATTAATTAAGTTAATTAATTATCCTATTTAATTAATTATTATAATTTTCTAATTCCTCTTTTTTTAAAGGGGCATGGGGCCCATATGTCATAGGCTCATAGTAATTAAATAGGGCTAATTAGATTTAACTAAATGATAGGTTAATCTAATCCGATTTAATTAATTCTCTAATTAATTAATTAACATTTTAATTATTATATTTATTATTTATTTTTGTAGTTCTTCTTTTTTTTTGTTCTCAGGTGGGCCCCCTCTGTCATTGCCCCAAAGGGGCATAGCGGGCTAACGGGCGCGGTTCTAGGGCGCGGTTGCGGGGCGGAGCCAGGCGCTGGGCGCTACGGGCGCCCGACCCTGGAGAGGGCCGAGCGGGCGCGGGTCGGCGGCGCGGGTCGCGGAAGGGAAGCGGAGCTGCGAGCGCGCGTGCCGCGACGGGCAAGTGGCGGGCGCGGCACGGCATCTTCAGCGCCAGCAACGGGCGGAGGCGGGGCGGCCAGCAGCGGCGCCAGCAGTAGGCAGCATCGCGGTGGCGGACGCCGGGAGCAGAGCTCCGGCAGGTGCTAGGGGGAAGGCGCCGGCGAGCGACGGGGAGGTGCGGTGAGGCATTCAACAGCCTGGGTGGTAGGCAACGGGCAACAGGGGCGGCAGGCGCGACGAGGGCGCGGTAGCGAGCGACAGCAGGCCGCGGGTGGAGCATCACGGTCGGGCGCGGTCGCGGCGTGCAGGGGGAGCAGCGGCAGCACGACAACAAGCGGCCGAGGCAGACGGGCACGGCGGCGCGGACGCGAGGCGTCCTGGTCAGGGGGGAGAAGAGGGGAGGCGGAGGCTGATGGCCTCACTAGCGTTGCAGGTGCACGGGTCGGCGAGGCTCGATGGAGCTCGTCGAGGAGGAGGATGGGGACGAAGCGCGGCGATGTAGACGTGGAGGAAGTCCGGCGGGGAGGTCCGGGCGACGAGGTGTTGGGCGATCCCGCGAACAGCGGCTAGGGGCGACGATGTGGGCGGGTTCGGGCGCTAGGGCCCCGGTCCAAGGAGCTCCTCTCCCCTGTGCGTGCGTTGTGTGGTGGCGGCGGTGTGGGAGGACGAGGGAAGAGTGGGGGATCGTGGGGGAACCGTGGTGTAGTGGGCTAGGGTTCCGGGGTGGGGGGTTATGCAGGGGCGCGGCTGGGCCAACCAGGTGGGTGGCCCAATGGCCTGCTGGGCCGGAGCCCAGTGGGGGGGGTGTTTCCCTTTTTTTCTATTTTGTTAGTTTTCTTTTGTTTTCCTTTTCTGTTTTTTTAACCTTAATTGCTTTAGTCTAAGTAAAACACAATAAGAGCCTCTAAATTAGTGTTACTAAATATTCCACTACCACAATTAACTTGGCACATTAATTAAAGTAGTTTGTATTTGTTTATTAATTTAAGAGCATTTAAATAATAGTTTTACACTGTTTTAATTTATTTAGTGCATTTAAGTATTTTATTAAAAGATGATTTCTGCACCAACATTTATTATGGATTATTTTACACATTAGGAACAATTTAGTTTTGACTTTTGAAAACTTTAATTGTTTTGACTTTAATTCAAATTTGAATTTGGATTGGTTCTGAACTAACGCGAGATAATCAACAATAATTGAGGTGATGTGGCATCATTACCAGAGGGTTACTGTAGCTTGATTACCCGAGCGTCATAGTGGACCACCTCGGATATAGTCCGGCGTTGGTGCTCGACTACAATAGACACTCAGGGAGTCCTGGATTAGGGGGTCTCCGGACAGCCGGACTATCTCCATTGGCCGGACTGTTAGACTATGAAGATACAAGATTGAAGACTTCGTCTCGTGTCCGGATGGGACTCTACTTGGCGTGGAAGGCAAGCTAGGCAGTACGGATATGGATATCTCCTCCTTTGTAACCGACCTTGTGTAACCCTAACCCTCTCCGGTGTCTATATAAACCGAAGGGTTTTAGTCCGTAGGACAACAATCATAACATACAATCATACCATAGGCTAGCTTCTAGGGTTTAGCCTCTCTGATCTCGTGGTAGATCTACTCTTGTACTACCCATATCGTCAATATTAATCAAGCAGGACGTAGGGTTTTACCTCCATCAAGAGGGCCCGAACCTGGGTAAAACATCGTGTCCCCTGCCTCCGGTTACCATCCGGCCTAGACGCATAGTTTGGGACCCCCTACCCGAGATCCGCCGGTTTTGACACCGACATTGGTGCTTTCATTGAGAGTTCCTCTGTGTCGTCGCTGTTAGGCTTGATGGCTCCTACTATCATCGATAGCGATGCGGTCCAGGGTGAGACTTTTCTCCCCGGACAAATCTTCGTATTCGGCGGCTTTGCACTGCGGGCTAATTCGCTTGGCCATCTGGAGCAGATTGAAAGCTACGCCCCTGGCCGTCAGGTCAGATTTGGAAGTTTGAACTACACGGCCGACATCCGCGGAGACTCGATCTTCGACGGATTCGAGCCACAGCCGGGCGCGCCGCACTGTCGCGACGGGTATGACCTAGCTCTGCCGCCGAACAGTACCCCGGAGGCCGCGCCCGCATCAGCTCTGACCCTTAGCTCGGAGCCAACTGCGCCAATCGAGGACGGGTGGTTAGACACCGCCTCAGGGGCTGCAGTCTCAACAGCGATCGAGCCAAACACCAGCATAATCCTCTGCTCAGCCCGTGACTCCAAGGTGCCGGACTCTTTTTCTGACTCCGAACCACCCGCGCCCCTGCCAATCGAATTCGATTGGGCGCCGATCATGGAATTCACCGCCACGGATATCTTTCAGCACTCGCCCTTCGGCGACATTCTGAATTCACTAAGGTCTCTCTCTTTGTCAGGAGAGCCCTGGCCGGATTATGGCCAACAGGATTGGGATGCGGACGACGAAGAAATTCGACGCCCACCCACCACCCACTTAATAGCCACTGTCGATGACTCAACCGACATGCTCGACTTCGACTCCGAAAACATCGACGGTATGGTTGACGATGCGGGAGGCGAAGAGGAACCACCGCCCACAGGGCGCTGGACGTCCACTTCATCATATGACCTATACATGGTGGACACACCAAAAGAAGACGACGAGGAGGAACGGAAGGACACACCGAAGGCTTGTTCCCTCGAGAAGCAGTCAATGCGGCGGTGCAAGCGCGGCCCCAAATCCCGGCTCGGCAGAAATAATGATCATACAGAGCGAGCGTTGGAGCAGGGCGAACCACTGCCGGACCACGGCAATACGGAGAATCAAACCGAACAAACCAATTCTGTCAAAGATAATAGTGCGGACGACATAACGCCGGACAGGCACCCAGAGCAGCAGAATGCCCGTCAAAGGCTTGTTGCCACCGCGAGGAGTCTGAAAAAGCAGAAGCAAAGGCTCAAGGTTGCGCAGGACACACTCCAAATCAGATGGAGTAAAGTACTCAACACAGCAGCGAAGTACGGCGACAATCGCCCCATCAAGAGCTACCCAAAGCGGAAGTTGCTACCTGAATTTGATGAGGAGGCCTCAGTCCCCCACAACCAAAAATCAAAACAGCCACCTGGCCGGATAGACGACCTCACGGCCAACATAGAGCAGCAAACAATGCCACTCAAAAGACAATACGCGATCCACGCGAGGGCTCGCACCAAACAGACGGTGCAACCAGATCCATCTATGGACCACGCAAGCGCGCCCCAGCATACGATGTAACACAACAAACATCCGAACAACGTGGTACACCCAGATACAGGGGTGCCGCACACCCCCTATGTTTCACGGATGAGATGCTGGACCATGAATTTCCAGAGGGATTCAAACCCGTAAACATAGAGGCATACGACGGAACAACAGACCCTGGGGTCTGGATCGAGGACTATATCCTCCACATCCATATGGCACGAGGAGATGATCTCCACGCCATCAAGTACTTACCCCTCAAGCTCAAAGGGCCAGCTCGTCACTGGCTTAAAGGCCTCCCCGAAAACTCCATTGGAAGCTGGGAAGAGCTCGAAGACGCTTTTCGGGAAAATTTTCAAGGGACTTATGTCCGACCTCCGGACGCGGACGATTTGAGTCATATAACTCAACAGCCCGGAGAGTCAGCCCGAAAACTTTGGAACAGGTTTCTTACTAAAAAGAACCAAATTGTCGACTGTCCGGACGCCGAAGCCTTGGCAGCTTTTAAGAATAGCATCCGTGACGAATGGCTTGCCAGACACCTCGGCCAAGAAAAGCCGAGAACAATGGCAGCATTAACAAGCCTCATGACCCGCTTTTGCGCGGGTGAGGACAGTTGGCTAGCCAGATGCAGCACCAGCAACCCCAGTACATCTGAAGTTAGAGATGGAAACGGGAAATCATGGTGCAACAGCAATAACAAACGCCGGAATAAAGAAGACAACACGAAGAGCATGGCAGTAAACGCCGGATTCAAAAGCTCTCGTCCAGGTCAGCAAAAGCCGCCCTCTAAAGGCGCCAGAGACGAACTGTCCAGCCTAAACAAAATTCTGGACCAAATATGTCAGATCCATAGCACCCCTGGTAAACCCACTAATCATACCCACAGAGAATGTTGGGTCTTCAAGCAGTCCGGCAATCTCAACGCCGTACACAAGGGGGAGGATACACCAAGCGAAGACGAGGATGAGCCTCTCAAGCAAGACACTAGGGAACAAAAGAAATTTCCACCAGAAGTTAAAATAGTAAACGTGTTACACGTGATCAAGGGAAGAAACAAAACGGCACTCCCAGAAAAATATGCCCAAGGGCCAATCACCGCGGAGTCCTGCCACTGGTCGTCTCAACCGATCACTTTCAACCATCGTGATTACTCAGCAAGTATCCGGTGTGCAGGATGGGCTGCCCTGGTATTAGACCCAATAATTGACGGATACCACTTCACACAAGTCCTGATGGCGGTGGCAGCAGTCTAAACCTGATATACCAGGACACAATCCGCGAAATGGCGATAGACCGAACAAATTTTTTCCATAGCAATACTACCTTTAAAGGAGTAATGCCAGGCCCAGGGGCTCATTGCACGGGCTCCCTGCTACTAAAGGTTATCTTCGGCTTCCCCGATAACTTCTGTAGTGAACATTTAACCTTCAACATCGCTCCGTTCCAAAGTGGCTATCAAGCACTACTCGGACGCGAAGCTTTCGCTCGCTTTAATGCAATACCGCACTACACTTCCCTCACACTCAATATGCCCGGCCCACGTGGCATCATTACAGTAAACGGAAGTATTAAGCGATCTTTGCGCGCCGAAGAGAGTGCGGCTGCCTTGGCAGCCGCACACTAAAAACGGCCTCACCAACTAAAGCATTTAATAGGTCGTCAAGACCTCGGACACGGTTAGACGAGTCCGGCGCAGCTATATGTAATTCATACCGGATCAATGGTCACACCCCTATTACAAATACAAGGGGCTCAACGCGCGCAGACAAGTGGCAATTTTTACTCATCTGGAATTATACATGGTTTCTTTAAAAACTATCTTTTTGCACGACAACTTTTTCACCCAAGTTCCTCTCTTTTACAGATGATCATCGTGCTAGACCCGTCCAGGATATGGCACAACGGAGACACAGGCGCAGACGTGCAGCAGGGACCCGCTCGAAGGATTCTTTTTAGATTAAGACCCTGCGTAAACCTTCTTTACTGTCTCTTGTTGATACATACCCACCGAATTCTCAGCACAATTGAGAAGGATGCTGACGTCTTGGCATGTGGCCACGTCAGAATAATGCACATACCTGGACACAAGGGGCTTCTTACAAAGGGCACTATTTAGGCCTGGTTTATACCATAAAGACCGAATACCTTAGGGAGTGTTCGACGTCGTGAGTTTGGCATTATATGCATCAGCTCCGAATCATTGTCTTTGGTCAAATGTTGGGTTTGCCCGGCTCCTGTGTTTTGGTGCCTTACGTTCCGCTTTATCGGCTAAGATAGCACCAGGAGAACTACTACGATTGTGCCCTGGTTCATCCGGACGAGCACCTCAGTAGAGAAAGCCGAAAACTGACTGTCATGATATAGCGTGAGATTGGTCAACCACTCGATGACCTATCGGAATGTTAGAGTTCCTCCGCCTTAACGAAGGGCCGTTTTCCGGCCAGGCATGTACGCACCCCGCGATCGGGAGAGTGCGGAGCCACCAGGGGCTATCTAGTAGCCCCACTGTCAAACTCCTATGGCTAAGTGAAAGTGTTAAACCATTATAGTCCGGTTGCCTCGCTCGCTACGCTATCACCTCCTTAATAGGACCAAGACGTTGGGTTAAGTGTGAACACGCATTTTTTGCGAGCACCTCCGCATTATATGTGTGGGGGTTGAAGCCGACGGCTGCTATCTTTCAGGTTATACACATGTATAAATAAACGGCCGCACAGGAGGCATCATACTACTTTCAGGAAAAAGTATAAACATAGCCTTATAAAAACTTCATAAAAGCATTGTGTTTACAATGAGAATACATATCACTCAAACATCATATTTTTCGAGCACTGGGCCTCTATCAAACAAGCACCCTCGAGAACCTCCTCGAAATAATGCTCGGCAGCCACTCGGCCTATGGCCGAACCCTGCGCCGCAACAGTGGTAGCGTCCATCTCGGCCCAGTATGCTTTAACACGGGCAAGGGCCATCCGCGAGCCTTCAATGCACGCCGACCTCTTCATCGCATTAATGCGCGGCACCGCACCAAGGAACTGCTGCACTAAGCTGAAATAGCTGTTCAACTTTGGCTTTTCCGGCCATAGCTGATCCACAACAGACCTCATGGCGAGTCCGGACAACCTATTCAGTTCGGCCCATTCGGCTAGCTGGTCAGTCAATGAAAGTAGACGCTCTGGAATGTGGAATTGCGACCAGAACAGCTTGTCCACTTCACGATCTGTCTGACCTTGGAAGTACTTGGCCGCATCGGCAGCGCTCGCCGCCAAATCCATATACGAATCTGCCAAACTCCACAGCCGATCCAGAGGCGCATACCGTGGATCTCCGAACTTCCTCCGTAACATGAAGGGTTTCCCAGCCGCAATATCCCCAGCTTCTCGCAGCTCCTCCTTCTTCACTCTCATAGCAGAATGGGTGTCTTTGTCCGCCGCCGTGGCCATCTCAAGGTCCGTTGCCTTCGCTCGGTTTTCTTTTTCAAGGACCCGGCAACTGTCGGCAGTGTCTTTTAATTCTACGGCCATCTTGGCCATCTTCTCTTGGCTCTCGCAATGTGCGGCCTTCTCGGCTTTCAACTCTTCGGCCACCTTCAAAGCAGCGGCATTACTAATCCTCGCTTGTTCCTTGGCTCGGGCAAGTTCTGCCCGCAAGGTTTCCACGGTGGCAACTCCATCTGCAATCACAACATATTAAAGATACTGGCATCATGTTGCTCTTACTATGTGGCGTTCACCAGATAATAACACTTTCCCTGTGCCTCGTCAAGCCTCTTGTAACAAGCTCGATGTCAGCGTCTGCCGCATCCACTTGTCGTTTTAATTTGGCAAACTCACTAGTCCGGATAGCCACCAGAGCTTCCACCACCTGCACATAGGGGAAGTCTGGTTATTGCCTGGGAATATGATCCTCTGTTCGCCACCGTTCTCGACGACAACCAGCGTCTCAGGGGCTACTATCTACACAGGGCACACCTAACATTTGCAGTACTATCACATATTATCTCACGTACCTCAAAGCCTGTCGGTAGACTCATAAAGGCTTCATGTAATCCGCTTTCGGCGGACGAGATTCTCTCCATCACCGTACCCATCAGCATATGGTGTTCTTCTAAGATGGCCGCTTGCCCCACCAACTCCCTCAGAACGTCCGACCGCACACCAGACGGTGCCGGACTCTTTTGTCTACTCTCTTCAGGAGCCGGACGCTGGGGACTTCGGGGGTCTATGGGATTATCTTCTGGCCTCATCGGATCCGGAGAGGCCCACCGTGACGACACTTCGGGGTCGCCCGCTTCTTGAGCGGAGGAGTCCGGGGGAGGCGTTTCGCTCTCCATCATCTCTAGAAGAAGATCCCCTGAAGACGAGCTCAACTGAGAGGGGCTAAGGCCCGAACTGCAAGATATATGCGGTGGTTATTTTCTCAGAAAAAAAGATAGCATACCTTTACTATTAAAGTATTTTGGATCAGTTACGACTCGTTGGAGGGCTGATCCCCCCGCGGACTTTGTGCGGCAAAAGCACCCCCCTAGGCAGGACCCTCTGTGGGAGACTTCTTCTCCCGTTTGGAGGCTTCGGCTTCCGGATCCTCGGAAGCAGTCCTTTTCCTCCCCCAGTTGTCCTCCTTCGTGGAGACGCTCATTCCCTTAGTTGGAATGGGTAGCGATGGGGGCCCGCATCCGCCCGTATTATCCCCCCCGGTATCTTCCTTCGAGGGCTCCGGGCAAGGTGCGACCTCGAGCATCTTTTCCAATACCGGATTTTCCAAACCCTCAGGGAGGGGGGCCAAACACCGAATCATCTTCGCCTTTGTTAGCCAGTCCTGGTCAAAAAGCGAATTCTCAGAAATAACTTCGTGACGAATAAAAGACAGTGTGTTCGGCCAGAGGATTTCTTACTTGTTCGGTAGCGCGGTTACTGCTCAGGCCCACGTCCTCGGTAATATCCGGACACTCTACTTGAGGTCTGAAGAACGACTTGTACATCTCCTCGGTGTCAATGGCACGCGGTCCCTCTGGGTTGAACTCCCACAAGCGAAGGGGCCGGCGTCTGCAAGGCTTGACTTGACGAACCAGCATAACTTGTATTACCACAACCAAATTAAAATCTCCCTCGAAGAGATCTCGGATGCGGCTTTGCAGTATAGGCACGTCCTTGGCTGGACCCCAGCTCAGACCTCTGCTAATCCATGACATCAGTTGTGGTGGGAGGCCCGAGCGAAAAGCGGGGGCAGCCGCCCACTTGGCACTTCTGGGAGCCGTGACGTAAAACCACTCCGGTTGCCATAATTCGGACACCTCTGGAAAGGAACCTTTCGGCCATGGAGCTCCTGCCATCTTGCCTATTGATGCACCTCCGCACGCTGCATGTTGCCCCTCAATCATCTTCGGCTTTACTTCAAAGGTCTTGAGCCACAGGCCGAAGTGAGGGGTACTGTGGAGGAAGTCCTCACACACGACAATACATGTCGAGATGTGGAGAAAGGAGTCCGGATCTAGATCGTGGAAATCTAGCTCGTAATAGAACATCAAACCCCTGACGAAATGATCCTGAGTGAGGCCTAGACCTCAGAGGAAGTGGGAGACGAACACAACGTTCTCGTTGGGTTCGGGAGTAGGGACGATCTGCCCTCAAGCAGGCAACCGATGCGAAACCTCGGCGGTCAGGTATCTGGCGTCCCTCAACTTCTTAATGTCCTCTTCCGTAACGGAGGAGGGCATCCATCGGCCTTGAAGGCTGGATCCGGACATGATTGAAGATCCGGAGCACCTAACCTGGGCTTTGGGTGTTAGAACTCGAGGCGGGAGAAGGGTTCGATTGAGCACGAGAGGGAAAAATCGAAAACCTCGTCCCTTTATAAAGAGGGTGAATATCAAGCGTCCTCTCCGTAGCCGTTTAGGACTTTCCTATAATCTAGGAGTCCTAGACACGGTTGGGTTACAGACGACCGCATTAATGAGAATCCCGTAATTGGGGGAACACGATCTCCGCTTCGGCAAGGCGTGTCAAGAAACCGCCTCGCATTATGTGTGGAGCTGGTTGAAGAAAAACGGTTCGAATAATCGCTGGGCCATGACACAACATCATGCTACCAAAACGAGTCAGCGAATTGGATTTGCGAAAATATTATTCTCTCTATGGCGGTATGTGGAACTTATTTTGCAGGGCCGGGCATTATCCTCGTATTCAAATTCTTTTGTGATGTATTCAGAGAAGGAACCCACCTTGCAATGCCGAAGACAATACTGCGTGCCGGACTCATCGTCATTGAAGCCTGGTTCAGGGGCTACTAAGGGAGTCCTAGATTAGGGGGTCTCCGGACAGCCGGACTATCTCCATTGGCCGGACTGTTAGACTATGAAGATACAAGATTGAAGACTTCGTCTCATGTCCGGATGGGACTCTACTTGGCGTGGAAGGCAAACTAGGCAGTACGGATATGGATATCTCCTCCTTTGTAACCGACCTTGTGTAACCCTAACCCTCTCCGGCGTCTATATAAACCGAAGGGTTTTAGTCCGTAGGACAACAATCATAACATACAATCATACCATAGGCTAGCTTCTAGGGTTTAGCCTCTCTGATCTCGTGGTAGATCTACTCTTGTACTACCCATATCGTCAATATTAATCAAGTAGGACGTAGGGTTTTACCTCCATCAAGAGGGCCCGAACCTGGGTAAAACATCGTGCCCCCTGCCTCCTGTTACCATACGGCCTAGACGCACAGTTCGAGACCCCCTACCCGAGATCCGCCGGTTTTGACACCGACAGACACCCCAGAAGCAGTCCGGCATAAAGCTCGGACGCCAGCGACTGGCTCCGTAGAGGGCATTTCCGGCATTAAGCTCGGCTAAACTCCTTCAACTTTTATGAACCAAGGTGATCTATGACACCTCAAATATAGTCCGGCGTTGGAGCTTGGACATAATCCGGCGTTGGAGCTCGGATACATTCCGACATTGGAGCTCGGAAGCGCTCTGGCGTTGGTGCTCGGCTGCTAAAGATACCTCGAATGCAGTCCAGTGTTGGAGCTCGGACGCAAGAGGACGTTGCCGCTCAGGAACAACTTCAAACCCGAGGTGTGGCATAAAAATAAAAAGGCATTGATAAAGGCCGGAAACTTAAAGGGGCTCCTCGGATACCCGACGCGTAAACTCTTCGGATTCACTTTGGCGATCCTCAAGATCGAAGATGGAAAGATTTGTTGAACCAGTTTTCAAGACCGACGACCGAAGATGAAGAACAGTTCGGAAGAATCGAGGAGCGTCCCCAACTTGAAGACCGGTTCAGGGGGCTACTAACGGTGTCCTGGACTAGGGGGTACTCACCATGTCATCTCCCGACTAGCTGGATCGGGCCGAGGACCCCCACGGCGGTTCACTATTGGGCCAGTTCGGACAAGCCCATGCCGCATACAAGGAAGACTCCACAAGACTTGGCGCTTAAGACAAGGACTCTCCTAAAACCCTAGGCCTCCGATGTCTTATATAAACCGAGGCCAGGCTAGTCAATAGACAATCTCATATTCACTATTACCATCTCGTGGTAGACACATGTACTCTGTACTATCCCCATATGAATACAATCAAAAGCAGGACATAGGGTTTTACCTCCATCAAGAGGGCCCGAACCTGGGTAAAATCCATGTCCGTGTTACCATTGCTCCAAGACGCCTAGCTTAGGACCCTACTACGAGATAGGCCGGATAATGAACCGACACATGCCTAATAGGCAATATGACTAAAACCCCATTCTTTGGAACAATGGAGCTAGAAACAGAGTTATTGGAAATCATACATACTGATGTATGTGGTCCAATGAACATTGAAGCTCGCAGTGGATATCGTTATTTTCTCACCTTCACAGATGATTTGAGCAGATATGGGTATATCTACTTAATGAAACATAAGTCTGAAACATTTGAAAAGTTCAAAGAATTTCAGAGTGAAGTGGAAAATCATCGTAACAAGAAAATCAAGTTTCTATGATCTGATCGTGGAGGTGAATATTTGAGTTATGAGTTTGGACTTCATTTGAAACAATGCAGAATAGTTTCGCAACTCACGGCACCTGGAACACCACAACGTAATGGTGTGTCCGAACGTCGTAACCACACTTTATTAGATATGCTGCAATCTATGATGTCTCTCACAGATTTACCGCTATTGTTTTGGGGTTATGCTTTAGAGACGGCTGCATTCACGTTAAATAGGGAACCATCTAAATCCGTCGAGACGACACCTTAAATGTGGTTTTTGTCGTTTCTTAAAGTTTGGGATGCGATGCTTATGTGAAAAAGCTTCAACCTGATAAGCTCGAACCCTAATCGGAAAAATGTGTCTTCATAGGATACCCAAAGGAGACTGTTGGGTACACCTTCTATCACAGATCCGAAGGCAAGATATTTGTTGCTAAGAATGGATCCTTTCTAGAGAAGGAGTTTCTCTCAAAAGAAGTGAGTGGGAGGAAAGTAGAACTTGACGAGGTAATTGTACCTTCTCCCTTATTGGAAAGTAGTTCATCACTGAAATCAGTTCCAGTGATTCCTACACCAGTAAGTGAGGAAGCTAACGATGATGATCATGAAACTTCTGATCAAGTTACTACCGAACCTCATAGGTCAACCAGAGTAAGATCCGCACCAGAGTGGTACGGTAATCCTGTTCTGGAAGTCATGTTACTTGACCATGACGAACCTACGAATTATGAGGAAGCGATGACGAGCCTAGATTCCGCAAAATGGCTTGAGGCCATGAAATCTAAGATGGGATCTGAGGGAGTCCTGGATTAGGGGGTCTCCAGACAGCCGGACTATATCCTTTGGCCGGACTGTTAGGCTATGAAGATACAAGATTGAAGACTTCATCCCGTGTCTGGATGGGACTTTCCTTGGCGTCGAAGGCAAGCTAGGCAATACGGATGTGTAGATCTCCTCCCTTGTAACCGACTCTGTGTAACCCTAGCCCCCTCCGGTGTCTATATAAACTGGAGGGTTTAGTCCGTAGGAAAACATACAATCATACCATAGGCTAGCTTCTAGGGTTTAGCCTCTATGATCTCGTGGTAGATCAACTCTTGTAATACTCATATCATCAAGAACAATCAAGCAGGACGTAGGGTATTACCTCCTTCAAGAGGGCCCGAACCTGGGTAAACATCGTGTCCCTTGTCTCCTGTTACCATCCACCTTAGACGCACAGTTCGGGACCCCCTACCCGAGATCCGTCGGTTTTGACACCGACATTGGTGCTTTCATTGATAGTACCACTGTGTCGTCGCCATAAGGTTTGATGGCTCCTTCGATCATCAGTAACGATGCGGTCCAGGGTGAGGTTTTCCTCCCCAGACAGATCTTTGTATTCGGCAGCTTCGCACTGGGGGCCAATTCGCTTGGCCATCTGGAGCAGATCAAGAGCTACGCCCCGGGCCATCCGGTCAGGTTCGGAAACTTAAACTACACTGCCAAAATCCATGGAGACTTGATCTTCGACGGATTCGAGCCCATGTCAGGTGCGCCGCACAGTCACGGCGAGCCTAATGTAACTCTGCCGTCGGACAGCATTCGGGAAATCGCATCTGCAACTACTCCGGCCGTCCATCCGGAGCAAATCACGCCATCCGAGAGCGGAGGGATAGACCCCGCCATGGAGGCGCACTCTCAGTGGCGATAGAGCCGGATACTAACTTCACCCCTTACAAGAGCCGTGTCGCCAAACCACTGGATTCAC
Source organism: Triticum urartu (assembly GCF_003073215.2). Taxonomy (NCBI): domain Eukaryota; kingdom Viridiplantae; phylum Streptophyta; class Magnoliopsida; order Poales; family Poaceae; genus Triticum; species Triticum urartu. The sequence continues at coordinate 605,024,975 of NC_053024.1, read as the reverse complement.
CTCCGGCCACGGACTCCGAGCCGCTGACATCCGTGCCCGTCGAATCCGACTGGGCGCCGATCATGGAGTTCACCTCGGCGGATATCTTTCAGCACTCGCCCTTCGGCAATGTGCTAAATTCATTAAGGTCTCTCTCCCTGTCAGGAGAACCTTGGCCGAACTATGTCCGGCTAGAATGGGATGCGAACGACGAAGAAATTTGCTGCCCACCCACTTAGTAGCCACTGTCGATGATTTAACCGACATGCTCGACTTCGACTCCGAAGACATCGACGGTATGGACGACGATGCAGGTGACAAGAAGGAACCACCGCCCATAGGGCGCTGGACCGCTACCTCATCATACGACATATATATGGTGGACACCCCTAAAGAAGGCAATGGCGACGAGATAGCGGAGGATGACCCCTCCAAGAAGGAACCCAAGCGCTGACGTCAGTGGCGCCGCTCTAAGTCCTGCCACAGCAAAAGTAGTGATACCGGCACAGGAGATAATAACACTCCGGATAGTGCCGAAGACAACCACAATCCCCTCCCGCACGATGTAGAGCCGGAGGATGAAAAATCCAGTCCTCTAGAGTAGGAAGCAGATGGAGAACCGTAGGAGGACAATTACATGCCTCTCTCCGAAGATGAGGCGAGCCTCGGCGACGAAGAATTTATCGTGCATGAGGATCCCGTCGAGCAGGAGCGCTTCAAGCGCCGGCTTATGGCCACAGCAAATAGCCTGAAGAAAAAGCAACAACAGCTTCAAGCTGATCAAGACTTGCTAGCAGACAGATGGACCGAAGTCCTTGCGGCCGAGGAATACGAACTCGAGCGCCCCTCCAAGAGTTACCCAAAACACAGGTTGCTACCTCACCTCGAGGAGGAAGCATTGAAACCTCATTCACCAGTGTACGATGCGGCTGATCAGCCACTGCATGGCCGAGCCAGAGAAGCGTTTCAGCCTGCACCCCGCCGCCACTCAATCAAAAATACCAAGGCCCGGGCCAACACACGGGACCTGCGAGACGTATTGGACAGTAAGGCAAAACTCGCAAGGTCAATATACGAGTCACGGGCGCGTGCGCCAACGCGGGACGATGATCGTCACGCCGGATACACCAAAGGTAATCCGGCTGGGCCGAATACAACAGACAAGACTCATATGAACTGCGTCGTGATATAGCCCAGCACAGAGGCGCCGCACACCCCCTATGCTTCGCTGATGAAGTTTTGGATCAAGAATTCCCGGAGGGTTTTAAACCCGTAAATATCGGATCGTATGATGGTGCAACAGATCCCGCTGTATGGATTGAGGATTTCCTCCTTCACATCCACATGGCTCGCGGTGATGATCTACATACCATCAAATACCTCCCATTAAAACCCAAGGGACCAGCTCGACATTGGCTGAATAGCTTGCCAGCAGACTCCATCGGCAGTTGGGAGGATCTAGAAGATGCATTCCTTGAAAACTTCCAGGGCACTTATGTGCGACCACCGGATGCTGCTGACTTGAGCCATATAACTCAGTAGCCAGGGGAATTGGCCACACAATTCTGGACACGATTCCTGACTAAGAAAAACCAAATTGTCGACTGTCCGGATGCAGAGGCCCTAGCGGCATTCACGCATAACATCCGCGACGAGTGGCCTTCCTGGCACCTCGGCCAAGAGAAGCCAAAGTCTATGGCAGCCCTCAAGACACTCATGACCCGCTTTTGCGCAGGCGAGGATAGTTGGCTGGCTCGCAGCAACAACACATCCAGGAATCCGGGCACCCCGGATAACAAAGATGCCAACGGCAGACAATGTCGTAACAGACCAAAGCGTCGCAATAACGGCAATAACACCAAGGATATGGCAGTCAATGCCGGATTCAGAGGCTCTTGATCCAGTCAGCGGAAAAAGCCATTTAAAAGAAGTATTCCGGCTCTGTCCAATTTGGATCGCATACTAGATCGCTCATGTCAAATCCACGACACCCCCGACAAGCCAGCCAATCACACCAACAGAGAATGTTGGGTGTTCAAGCAGGCCGGCAAGTTAAATGCCAAAAACAAGGACAAGGGGCTGCATAGTGATGACGAGGAGGAGCCCCGGCCACCGAACACGGGAGGACAGAAGGGGTCCCCCCCACAAGTGAAGGCGGTGAACATGATATACGCAACCCACATTCCCAAGAGGGAGCGGAAGCGTGCACTATGGGACGTCTATGCGATGGAGCCCGTCGCCCCAAAGTTCAACCCATGGTCTGCTTGCCCGATCACCTTTGATCACAGGGACCAACCCACTAGCATCTGTCATGGCGGATCCGTCGCACTGGTCCTAGACCCCATCATCGACGGATTTCACCTCACTCGAGTCCTTATGGACGGCAGTAGCAGCCTGAACCTGCTCTATCAGGATATAGTGCGAAAAATGGGCATCGATCCCTTGAGGATCAATCCCACCAAAACCACCTTTAAGGGCGTCATCCCAGGTGTAGAGGCCCATTGCACGGGCTCAATCACACTGGAAGTGGTCTTCGGATCACCGGACAACTTCCGAAGCGAGGAGTTAATCTTCGACATCGTCCCGTTTCACAGTGGCTATCATGCACTGCTCGGACGAACTGCATTTGCAAAATTCAATGCAGTACCGCATTACGCATACCTCAAGCTCAAGATGCCAGGACCTCGAGGACTCATAATAGTGAATGGAAACACAGAACGCTCGCTCCTCACGGAAGAGCACACTACGTCCCTCGCAGCAGAAGCACAAAGCAGCCTTTCAAGGAAGACCACTAATTCGGCGATACAGCCCCCGAACACCTTCAAGCGTGTTCGGAGTAAACTGCAACAAGATCGCCTGGCACGTTCAGAGCTCGCCTAGCAATTCGGCCCCCATCCCAGTACCGGTCAAGCAATGAAATCTGTGCCGTGCATACATAATTACGCACTGAAAATACCAAGGACATAGGTGGGGGCACGATCAGGGCACGTCCCGCAATGCGGCTTAACCGCCCTAGGGGTTGTATACCTTTATCATTTCTTTTCTCTTTCAGGGCCTAACTCTCTGGAAGCCCTTTCCGTCATACGATTGCCGGACACATTATAGGAAGGAACAACCAAGACGGTAAGAAGCTAAGATGTACACGGGAACCCCCAGGTGGTCTCTAATAATAATACCCGCTTTCTACTATCCATATGCAGCTTGCCCTTGGATAGGACATTTCGAATAGTCCTACTTTCTGCTTATTGCACTACCTATACCAGTACATTTCGACGTATTATTTAAATAACAATGCATAGCATTAGTCTATTATTGCATTATCCATTCTTTTTCTTCCTTTATGTCCATTTACGACAATCTGCACCCGTAAATTCAGGTACGGTCAGTATGCCAGGGGCTTTCGTTTACCCCATAATATGGCGCGAGAAGTCCGAACACTTTCGATAGTGCGGCACCCTTAGCTTATAGCATTATATGCACCAGCTCCGAATCATGTCTTTGGTCAATAGTTGGGTTTGCCCGGCTCCCATGCTTTGGTACCTTACATTCCGCTATATCGGCTATGGTGGCAGTGGGAGAACTACTACGATTGTGTCCCGGTTCTTCCCGGCGAGCACCTCAGTAGAGAAAGCTGAAAACCGACTGTCATGATAAGGCGAGAGACTGGTCGCTGTTCGAGATGTCTCAAGTCCTTAAAGACTTCTTCCGCTTCGGGCGAGGAGTCGGCCTTATCCGGCTTAGGCGTGTATAGCGCCCCAAATTCGGCCTTCCGAATACCAGGGGCTTTGCCAAAATTTAAAATTGTAGACTTCTATGGCTAAGTGAGAGTGATAAAGCATTATAGTGCAATTGCCCGGTTCGTTGCGCTGAACACCTCCCTTGAAGGACCCAAAATTGGGGTAAAGAGTGCTCAGGTTCATCCGGAACACCCCAGTACTAGTTACATGGGGGCAGAAGCCGACGACTGGCCAACTCTTAGATTTTATAAACGGCCGCACAGAAGGTAATATTTTAAATTAAAAAAGCGTCGCATGGCGCAAATGAACTCGTTTCATATTACAGGATCACATGAGCATGTTCATTCAAAAATTACATCCTTGGCACACTCATCCGCCACAAGGTGGGAACCCTTCAGGACACTCTCATAATACATTTCGGGGCAGCGATGCTCCTTGCACTCCGGCGGCCCCTCCTTCACCAGCTTCACAGCGTGAAGCTTCGCCCAGTGCACCCTTGCCCGGGCAAAAGCCCTGCGCGCACCCTCGATGCAGACGGACCGCTTTATAACTTCAAGTGGGCAGGCATCCACCAGCTGCCTCACCAGACCGAAGTAGCTGCCGGGCAGGGGCTCGCCAGGCCACATCCGGACTATAAGGCCCCTCATGGCCTGTTCAGCCGCCTTGTGAAGCTCGACCAATTGCTTCAGCTGGTCGCTCAAGGGCACGGGGTGTTCGGTCCCAGTATACTGAGACCAGAACAACTTTTTCGTCGAGCTCCACTCCTGAGCTCGGTAAAACTCCACGGCATCCAGTACACTGCGGGGAAGATCTGCGAACGCCGCTGGAGAGCTCTGAATTTGGGTAAGTAAAAGGAAAGTTTCCTCCACATGCTTGCTTTGCATAATGAATGCCTTACCCGCTGCTATCTTCTTCACCGCATCAATCTCCTGGAGGGCCTTGTGGGCTTCGGCCTTGCTGCTCCGGACGCTTCCAAGTGCCTGCGCGAGCTCGGACTCTCATGTCTTAGAGTCAAGCTCCAAGGACTCGTGCATTCTGGCGAGAGCCTCGAGCTCTTGCTGCACCTCGCCTACTCGGGCTTCTTGCTTCTCCCGCTCAATGCACTCCTTGGCCGCTTTGTTCTCGGCCTCGGACAGCGCCTTCCTCAGTGTTTCCACTTCGGTCATGGCCCCTGGCAAATCCATGATGATCCTATTACTTTACACCTGACCGTCTTTTTAAATGTATAGACAAGGGTATTGCTTACATTTGCTCTCCTCGAGCTACCTCTTGGTAAGGCCGAGCTCGTCCTCGGACCTCTCTAGGTCCTCCTTCAGCGCAGAGACCTCCGCAGTACGTGCGGCAGTGGCCAGCAGTGAAGCCTGCACATACGCATAGACATTTTTTTATTAGACTCCTGAGTTATCATTTGATCCTCTATTCGGCCTGTCTTTCCAAACACCGAACAGAGCATCAGGGGCTAGTATCCATGCGGTCATATTTTCCTATATCTTCATTGCTTACCTCAAAGCCTGTTAGGAGGCTGGCGCAAGCTTCGGTCAGTCCGTTCTTGGCGGACTGAACTTTCTCGATCACCGCACTCATGATAGTGGGTGCTCTTCGTTGATGGAAGTGCCGTGAAGCGCTTCCAGCAAGTTGTCCGGCGCCTCTGGCTGGACAGAGGCCACCGGCACGGGCGGCTTGCCTCTCTTAACGAGGGGTCGCCTGCCGGAGTCCGGAACCATCGAAGGTTCCGGCGCAGTGTTCGGCTGGGGGCCGAACTTGGAGCCCATGGGGATTTTGCTCCCTTTGCACCCAGGGCCCAGAAGGTCACCTCGAGGCGCCCCCAGGACTACCTCCCCTTGGCCCGGTGCCTGTTGAGACAACACTTCGATGTTGTTCGCAGGGCAAGGGGTGGAGGCAGTCGGAAGTGAATCGCTATTCATATCCGACGAGTCCAAAGAACCGTCAGACGAAGATACGTCAATATGGGCTCGGGACGGGCTGCATAATCATATTCGGCATAAGTAGAAGCAGTGCAACAAAACATACCAATTACTATGGTATCCGGATAATTACGACTTCGCGAGGGGCTTGTCCTTGGGGAACCACTCGTCGTCGTTGTGGGCGGCCGTAGTGGAGCAGTCCGGATGGAGGGTCCTTCCCTTCTTGGACCCTTCGTCCTCCCCGGTTGGGTCGGCCTTCCTTTTCTTGTCTCCCCGGCTGAGGGGGGAGAACTTTCCTCTTCCTCCTCCTCATCTTCTTGGGAGCAGTGCGCGTCGGAGTGGTCGGACGATGAGTCTGATACAACCTTGCGTCGGAGACCCTTTCGGGTCCCCGCGGCCTTCTTCTTGGTCTTCTTCACCGGCACCTCGTAAGGTGCCGGAGTCAGCATATTTGTTAGGAGAGCATCTGCGGGATCTTCGGGCAGGGGGGCTGGGCAATCAAGCTGCTCCGCTATCTTTATCCAGTCCTGTTAATGACATAGAAGCTTAGATCTTGCATATGGCTAAACCGGGGCAAATAAATACCCTGAGAGATATAAAAACTTACCGGATTGGCGCGGCGCTTTGCGTTGAGTCCGCAGTCCTCGGTGAGGGAAGGAGGTACCTCGACGCCCTTGAACAGCACCCTCCAAACGTCCTCGTGTGTCATGTCATAGAGCTCTCGCAGCGTCTGGTGCTTGGCCGAGTCGAACTCCCACAAATTGAATGCTCGTCGTTGACACAGGAGGATCCGGCGGAAGAGCATGATCTAGACCACGTTGACGAGCTTGATTTTCTTGCTCGTCATGTTCCTGATGCAGGTCTGGAGTCCGGTCAACTCTACCGAAGAACCCCAGGACAGACCCTTCTCTTTCTAGGAGGTGAGCCGCGTGGGGATTCCGGATCGAAATTTGGGGGCCGCCACCCAGTAGGAGTCACGCGGCTCGGTGATGTAGAACCACCCTGATTGCCACCCCTTTATGGTATCCACATAGGTGCCCTCGAGCCAGGTGACATTAGGTATCTTGCCCACCATGGCGCCTCCGCACTCTGCTTGCTGGCCACCCACCACCTTCGGTTTAACATTGAAGGTTTTCAGCCATAGGCCAAAGTGGGGCCCGATGCGGAGGAAGGCCTCGCACACGACGATAAACGCCGAGATGTTGAGGATGAAATTGGGGGCCAGATCATGAAAATCCAGCCCGTACTAAAACATGAGCCCACTGACAAATGGGTGGAGGGGAAATCCCAGTCCGCAGATGAAATGGTTAAGAAAAACTACCCTCTCATGGGGTTCGGGCGTAGGGACGATCTGCCCTGCGTCTGTCAGCCGGTGCGCGATATCCGCGGCCAGGTATCCGGCTGCCCGCAACTTTGCGATGTTCTCCTCCGTCCATCCACTTGCCTCCTGCTCCGGACATGCTTGGAGTGGTTTGAGAAGAAGAACGCGAGCTTGGGCGCTGGAGCTCGAGTGCGTGAGAATGGATAAGCGAGGAGGTAGAAGGCGTGGGTAAAAGGAGGTAAATCCTTGTCCCTTTATAAGGACGAAAGAGGTGACGCGTCTCCCCACTTGCCTGGTAAAACCGCTTATTCCCCAGGCGCCGTTATTGATGGCGTGGTTGGGTTACCCACGTCCGTATTGATGAGAATCTCGTAATAAGGGGGACATGATCTCTGCTTTAACAAAACGTGTCAAGAAAACCGCCCCATGTTATGTGCGATGCTGGTTGAGAAAAACGGTTCGAATAATGACCGAGCCATGACATGACGTCGTGCTGTCAGAATGCGTCGGCAGATTAGATTTGTGGAAATATTATTCTCTCTGCGGTAGTATGTGGAACTTGTTTTGCAGAGCCGGACACTATTCTGGTGTTCAAAATCTTCTATGGAGTATTCGGAGGAGGAACCCACCTTGCAATGCCGAAGACAATACTGCGCGCCGGACTCATCATTATTGAAGCCTGGTTCAGGGGCTACTGAGGGAGTCCTGGATTAGGGGGGTCTCCGGACAGTCGGACTATATCCTTTGGCCGGACTGTTGGGCTATGAAGATACAAGATTGAAGACTTCGTCCCGTGTCCGGATGGGACTTTCCTTGGCATGGGAGGCAAGCTAGGCAATATGGATGTGTAGATCTCCTCCCTTGTAACCGACTCTGTGTAACCCTAGCCCCCTCCGGTGTCTATATAAACCGGAGGGTTTAGTCCGTAGGACAACATACAATCATACCATAGGCTAGCTTCTAGGGTTTAGCCTCTACGATCTCGTGGTAGATCAACTCTTGTAATACTCATATCATCAAGAACAATCAAGCAGGACATAGGGTATTACCTCCTTCAAGAGGGCCCGAACCTGGGTAAACATCGTGTCCCTTGTCTCCTGTTACCATCCGCCTTAGATGCACAGTTCGGGACCCCCTACCCGAGATCCGCCGGTTTTGACACCGACAGGATCCATGTATGAGAACAAAGTGTGGACTTTGGTTGACTTGACCGATGATCGGCAGGCCATAGAGAATAAATGGATCTTCAAGAAGAATACTGACACTGATGGTAATATTACTGTCTACAAAGCTCGACTTGTTGCAAAAGGTTTTTGACAAGTTCAAGGAGTTGACTACGATGAGACCTTCTCACCCATAGCGATCCTTAACTCCGTCCAAATCATGTTAGCAATTGCCGCATTTTATGATTATGAAATTTGGCAAATGGATTTCAAAACTGCATTCCTTAATGGATATCTTAAAGAAGAGTTGTATATGATGCAACCAGAAGGTTTTGTCAATCCAAAAGGTGCTAACAAAGTGTGCAAGCTCCAGCGATTCATTTATGGACTGGTGCAAGCCTCTCGGAGTTGGAATATACACTTTGATAGTGTGATCAAAGCATGTGGTTTTATACAGACTTTTGGAGAAGCATGTATTTACAAGAAAGTGAGTGGGAGCTCTGTAGCATTTCTGATATTATATGTAGATGGCATATTGTTGATCAGAAATGATACTGACTTTCTGAATAGCATAAACGGATACTCACTACAAAAAAATACACTTCTGTGATGATATGTGTTTGTCATAGTAGGTCGCTTTTTTTGTCATGCATGTACATCCATGACAAATTTATGACAGAATCAAGATAGTCATACCTGTGCTGTCGTAGAAGTGTTCCATGACATTACCAAAATTATCATCATGGAAGTGTCCACTTCCATGATGATAAATCGCGTGTCACAGAAGTGCTTTCGTCAAGGGTGACCGACACGTGGCATCCACCGTAACGGAACGCCGTTAAGCTATCGGGTCGGGTTTTGGATCCGGTAACCCATTAACAGCCCCGACCAATGGGAAATTCCCACGTGTAAAATTCTTATTGGCCGGACGAAACACATGTCAGCTCGTCAGTGGGTCAGATAGGTGCCTATGATACGTCGACACGTGGCACGGCCCAACAGAGGCCCATTCCTATGAAAAGGCCGGCCCGTTTGACTTGGTCAAAAGGTGGCGGGCCGGCCCATGGAAAGCCTATTAACGGCCTGTTCGCATATAGCCCATTTACAGCCCGCTAACCCAAGGCCCGTTACGCCCTATCCGAATTAGGCCCAGTAGCGTCATCTGGGCCATCCAATATGATTCCAGCCCGTTTTCACTTCTGGCCCATGTATGGCCCATGACGTCTTTCGGCCCATATGAGGCCCTATGTAACTCTTGGCCTATTAATGGCCCGTGGTGAAACTGGCCCGTAATGAACAGTGTATCACTTTATACCCATTAACGGCTCGTTATTCCGTTGGACCGTTTCCAGCCCATGTTATCTTTCGGCCTTCTTAGAGCCCATTTATTCTTGGGCTCATTTCCAGCATTTGTTTACTTACGGCCCGTTACTGTCATTTTCTGCTTGTGGGCCAAATTCAGCCCGTGGTTACAGTCGGCCCGTTTGTGGTCCGTTAATACGTTGGGCCATTTTCATAGCGTCATCAAATACGGCCTATTAACGATGGCCTGTTACGGTCGGCCCATGAACGGACGATTCCAACTCTAGCCCGTTTACGGCCATAATGCGGCCTATTATTGGCTCATGTTTTGCCAATCGATCATACGGCCCGTATAAGGCCCATTGATGATACGGCCCGTAGAAGGCCCATTGTTTCTACGGCCCGTAGAAGGCCTACTGTTTCTACGACCCGTAGAAGGCCCACTGTTTCTACGGCCCGTAGGAGGCCCAGTGTCACTACAGTAAATATTAGCTAATGGTTATTGTGGCCTAGTTTTAAAAAATAGGTTATTACAGCCACTAGTTAACCGCGGAAAAAGAACTGCAATGACTACAAGCAAACAAATAAACAAGACAACATGGAAATAAATAAGCAAGCAACTAACGCTAGCCTATCACGGCTATTACACATATTACATCCACTGGGCATCAAAGTTCGCCACCAGTGCAAATATAGGGAACAAAGCAGTATATCATATACACTGGCCGTCAAAATTGGCCACCAGTGCAAATAAACGTGGCAGCAAAACAAGAGCATAACTGAAACAACTTCAGAAGAGCTCAAGAAACGTTATCCTGGGTATCCACCATGCTGGCAATAAGCTTAGCAAGCTGATTAGCTTTGTCCTGTTTGGCGCTAAAATCCTCCAACGCTTGCTGTTGCACCAGAAAGTATGCATCTGAATGCTCCAGGGACTTCTGCAGTCCTTCCGCTTCTTGTCGCAGCATAGCTGAACCATGTCTTTCAGCTTGTAGTTGAGACTCAAGAAATCGAACTGATTCAGACAGTGAGTTTGAATAGCTTGTGCAAGTGGTAGTGGCCAGTAACTCCAACACTAAATCAAGACAGGATGTGTCACTATCATGAACCTTATCTGCATTACTTCCTTTACCGTTGCTTAATAAGGCACTCTGCCCCAATATTCTGTCAGCATTCTAAAAGAAGAAACAAGCAGGCACATAACAAGTTTAGCATGTACTAGTATATGAAACTCATTTCGGTGAACCAGTTCATAAGGTGGACAGGACTAAACTACCAAGTCTGCTATTGCCAAGTACTAGTACATAATAAAAGCATCAAACAAACATATATCTATGTCCTATGGTAGCAATGGAATCTTAAATTAGAACAGTTGTTCTTCAGGTTTAGGCACTTGTTCTACATGAATAGAGTATAGTAAGACGCAAGAATATAATACTTAAAAATAGAAAATGAGCTCATAGACCTTACCACATTCTTGGTTCGGGACCAGTACAGAAAAAGGCGTTCCCAGTCATCGTCCAGTAAATGTGTCTCAGGAGAACGTAAGGGAATTTGATGAGTTTCTTTGCCGGTGAAGTACGTTTTATTTAGGTAATTCCGATACTGCCACCAAGCATTCTTGAAGATAGCAGAGGTATTAGCACAGGTTACCTCATCCTGAGTTTCCAAATCGGTCCTTCTCTATAGAGAAAAATGGGAAAATTTGCTGTATTATAACCATCATGGAGGTAGGATGTATGGGACGAAACAAAGTAATATCCATGAATAACATTACTTACACATAACTCCTAGAAAAACACCTGCAACTGGCATTTCCCTTCATCTTCAGTATAATATTTCCAAGATGGGAAGATACGCACATACGATTTAACAACATCAAATGTGATAGATGCTAAACTACGACTAGCTGGTTGTGCTTCCTCCACAGGAATAGCCGTACTAACTGGTGGAGTTGGGGTTCGCCGTGATAGTACTGGTCCTTTGGGCACTGGAGCTGCCTTACTAACTGCTCTTGTTTGGGAGCTCTGTGGTGGAGATGGTGCTGTGTCAACAGGAACTAGGTTACTATCGGCTGGGGTTGGGGTTAGATTGGGTGAAGCTGGTTCTCTGTCTATCATAGTAGGGGTACAATCTGCGAGAGTTTGGGTTATGTGTGGTAGGGCTGGTTCTTGTGCATGTACAACCGGGGTGCTATCTCCACCAAGAGGTAGCACTGTTTTATTTGAAGACCGTGTTTTAGTCCGCTAGATACTGGCATCACCCGCTCCAATTCAAATGGCTGATAAACAGGAAACATAGTTGAATGTACAGACATTGTATGAGAGACAGATGCAATAGATAGTGTGGAAAAAAGAGGGCATGAAATAGTTGACATGTATATTGTTTAACTAAAATGGATAGCATGACATAATTTCACATATATGATGTCTATCTAAACTGGATAGCATAGCATAACATAATTCAAAGATATGATGAATAACTAAACAGGATCGCATGACATAATTCACCTACATGTTATCTAAGTAATCAGGATTGCATCATTTAATTCACATATGTGATTTATATGCTAAACAGAGGGCATTCAATATGATGTCTGAACTAAGAACATGGTGTTGAATATTGTGTATATGATGTCTAAACTATGCAATGCAAGACACCGTATGCATGATATGAGCAGTATAACCGTGCCAAGTTAGAGCATACACCTCAGTGGGGGAATAGGACTGGTCATCTGTCTCTGAATCCATCTCTGAGGAGCTATCGGGACCCAACAAGAGATCTGCTTCGACAGGTAGCACTGTCTGCTCTGAAGGCCTTGTTTTCACTCCAGATTTTTCCATCTCCCACCCAAATGGCTGATTCACAGGAAGAGTAGTTTAATGTACAAACATTGTCGACAAATGGAAATGTAATAAAGAAAAGGATGGTCAAGATATCATTCAAATATATGATGCCTGGTTAAACAGGATGGCATTGCACATTTCACATATATTATGGCTGGCAAAAAGACATGAGACTGCATAATTCCCATATATGATATAGAAACTAAACAAGTGGCATTACAGAACTTGTCTAAACTAAGCAGATGACATATATGATGTCAAAAGTCGGCACTGCAAGGCAACATATGCATGATATGACTAACATCATCATGCCAAGGTAGAGAAAATAGGAGTGGTCAGTGGCGTCCGAATCCGCCTCAGAACAGATATCTTCCTCTGGATTACAATCTGGAGAGGGGTGGGGAGGGTTTGCCATTGAACCCACCATGGAGTGATGTCTGCATGACATTGTATTGCCGTGCAAAACTCCTCTTTTTCTCTACATGTTCAGCATGACTGTGTACAATATCTGACATGCATACGAAAAAAATATGGTGAGATTATGTAAGGAGAGCATGCAGAAATTTAGAGTGATGGTAACAACCAGTGGATCGATGTTTTTCTGTTGAACCAAAATAGCCCTAATGAATCGACGTGAATGTATAGTAATAAGTGATGCAACAAGTGTACAACCTCTTTGCCGTAGCCGTGTCGACCACAGCATCATTGGGTTGGTCGCTGAAGCAGTTGAGGCAGAGGTGGATGTCGGAGGTGTGGAGGAAGATCTGAGGAATCTGTAGACGGCCACCAGGGCACTGCTCTGTTGTGATGGGTCGTTCTATCGTTGGAGCAGCTCCGGTGAGCTGTAAGACGTCAAGGCTGAAGCAGCACAAGACAGACATCGTCAATCTCAAGTGGGACTCTAATAGCATCTCCAATAGATGATGTAAAATGCATGTAAAATTAACATCACCAAAAACCACTTGACTAGAACAGATGAGGTAAAAACTGTTGACTCTGAACTTAACTGTCGAAACTGAAATTTACTATGGAATCTGAATGCTACTGTCGAAACTGAACGCAATGGTAGTAGAGAGGCACTTGACATGTAGTTTAGGGAGGGCCTGCAGTTCATCTTCAAACCGCACCCCCTTGAGCCGCCAGCCACCACCGGATGAACCGCCGGCCCCAGCGCCGCCTCGCCGCCCCAAAACAACTTGCCACCGCCGCCCCGGCCAGCCCTCTAGGCCCCCCGCCCCACCCTGAACCCTAAGATAGATAGTGGGGTACCTCTCCGGCGAGCCCCCGTCCCCGCTGCGGGTGGTTCTTCCTTAACTCCGGCGAGCCCCCCCAACCCCTAAAAATTGACTGACCCAAAAGTCGATTCAGTCGACTGAAGTGTGGCTTAATCAGAGCAGAGCGGCAGCACGAGTGAGGGGGAGAGCAGCAACAGCAGCTGGGCGAGCAAGCGATCGAGCGAGAGACAGAGCAGTAGCAGCAGATCCGGCTGGTATGGACGCCGCCGCCAAAGGGGCCTCACACTAGGGGAGAGCCACCGTGGAGATGTCGCCCGCGGTGCCGACTTCAAGGTAGCCGCTCCATGGGGGTGCGGGATGGAGCACCGTCGGCGCTGGGAGGTCGAGTTAAGGAGAAGGTGCGATGCGATGAGTGTACAACCTCTTTGGTGGCGCCGAGTAGGCCTCGGCTTCGTCCAAGGAGTCGGTGAGGATGTTGCGGTTCCGGTGGAGCAGGTTAAGGCGGCATTGTGGGGATGGAGCAGCCGCGATAGACGAGGCGATCATCGGAGCAGTTCCTTGGAGGTGGAGGATGGGGCAGCTGAACCGGCGGGACGACGAGATGGACGATGGATCCTCATCCAGGGAGGTGGACGAGGGACGTCGAGCTGTTGCGGTGGACGACGTCGTCGGGGAAGAGGCTCCGGCTGGGTAGCGGTGACGTGGCGGATGGAGGGAGGAGGGTGGGTTTTCGCGGCTGAAGCGGAGAGGTTATGGCGGCCTGGGATTTCGAATGGCGAAAAGGGGGCGATGGGAGGGGGTGAAGCATGACTTAGGAACGCGCTTGTCCAAAATATAGATGGAAGGAGGGAGTATGAATCCATGTTATGTCCGATTAAATTTTTTCACTTGTTGTATAATGCATGTAACCTACTCATACCAACATTTTAGTGCATTCCAAATGTCTATACTACCGCTGCAATTCAACCTAATTTGGATTCGTTTCTCTATTTCAATAAGAATCAACAATCATGATTGTTGCCAACTTCAACCATCATAGTTTCCTTGCTATCCGCCAGATATAAATCAGACGGCCTATAATGCAGGATGGCAGGCACACCATCATCAACAACTTCGTTTTTATAAGAGTAGATATAAAATATATTAAATGTAGTATACCATGTTCATAACCACACCATGTGTATCACCGTTATATATATTCACACATCCGTCGGTTTGAAACACTATGATAAATTCTTCAAATATCCGAATTCGCTTTTTATAATGAAGTATATATGATCTCTATTCGTCTTTTACGCCCACACAACCCTCTTATCTTTGTAGCTAGCGCTAACTTTCTCTTGTGCATGAACACGCCCGCATCCCTCTCACCCTCCCTCGGCATTCTCTAGCTCCATCGCGCAAATTCGTCTTTTCACTTTAGGTCGTTCACCCACGATGTGTGTAGGCCCCCCGGCTACTTATTTATGGCACACATCGATCGATATGCCTCTCTAGCCCGGTGTGCCTAGCACAAACACAAGCTTCCCCTCTTATCTTGTCACCGTCCATGCCTCACTCCCACCACTCTTTTCATCGTTCTCGTACTCGCACACTCCTCCCCCTCGATATAGTATGCCTCTCGTACCACCTCCTACATGCATCCCTCTCTCTCTATCCTTCTCCTCGTGCCTCATTTGCTTCTAACACGCACATGCATGTATACCGATCGATCTCCCAACATATACCTAGATCGACTTTAACTACCCCCCCATCGATCGACGTACCTCACAAGTTATGTCTCTCCTTTCTCTTACAAAGGGCGATTGATCTTCCTATGTAGTTACGTCTGCTTACCATAGCCACATCGTCCCCCCTCATCATTCGTGCATGCCTCCTGAGCCGTCTCTCACACGCACGTGCACAGATAACAAGGAGCCATCTCCTCTCTTATTGATATTGCGGGCGTGCCCTCCGTTTGTCTAGCAAGCCTATCCCACCATTTGTTAGAAGCAACTCCACTACCACCCCCTCCAACACTCTAGCTCTGTCTCTCTCCCAACCTTATTCATCGCCTACACATATGCATGGATGCCGATCAATCTCCCTTAATACATGAGGCAGATCGATCTCCTTAATACATGAGGTAGGCCTCTCTCCTCCTCCACACATATACCATCCATTGTACCTCTATAGTTAATTGGGCCTCCCTCTTCCCCCACCACACACCGATAGTCGAGCACTGCAGGTAGGTATCCATGCCACAGAGACAAACTGCACATGTCCCATCTCATGTTCTAGTAGGCCAGCCACTCTATATCTTTGACGTGGGCACACACAAATTCGATGGCACTTTTTATCGATCGCGCGCGCACACACACACATCATCCCTCTCTTCGATTCTATGGACACCTCAAGCCGATGATACCTCCACTCTCTTCTCGTGGATCACCCCTCTATATATATGTTATATCCAGGACTCTATTTCACACACATTGCATATGTTAAATATTTTGATTGACCCCCCCCCACACACACACAAAACTCTTAAGAACCCACACACTGTATCTCTCTAGGTTTGTATCTCTCACACACACAACCCCATGTAGGTGGTGTACGTATACAAGAAGAGAATAGGTGCACCGTGCACGTACTCACGCTTCGTGCCCAGCCACACCCACACGGGTACACGGAGCTCATTTCTCCGCAGAAGCTGAATTTGTTTTTGAAACATCAAGTGGCCAGAGACTCGAAAACTTATTTGCCCATTAGTGACTTGTCAGGGCGGTGGATTTTAGTTTGTACGATAATGCTGCATCAACCTAAAGTAACAAAAGTTCTTATGTAAACTTCCTAGTAATTCCCTCTTCGTAGGTGCAGCATTACTCCTAACATTTGTAATATCAGTTTGAAACTTGTAATATTGCCATGTCCTATTCCTGCGTTTTCAAAATCCTGCGAATCAAACAGGTCCTGAGTTGGTGATGATGTTGTGCCTCCCATCTTTCACCAATAGCGGTCGGATCTAGATCTGACGCATACAAACCAAGCTTCTCCACTTTTGCAAAAAGATGCCCGCACTTGTTCCCTATTTACAAACAACTCCTTGTCTCTCACAATCAGCCTCATCTCCTCCCCACCACATCTAGGAGTAGAAGGCCGTGGAAAAATCTGGCGTGATGGCCGCTGCCGGAGCCGTCCAGCCCCGATCTTGGTGTTTCGTGCAATGCACGGGCATCTACGCACGGGAAATTATGTTGAACAGGGCTAGTTGTAAGCAGGCTAGCTCTACAGCCATGATGATAGTGACTGCAGACGGTGAGGCTGACTATGGTATGCCAAACACGGCGCCTATACTCAGGTGTCATCTCCGGCGCAGGGTCTTGTCACTTCACTGTGAGGAGCAGCACGTAATAATTTGACCAACGGATTGTACAGTGCTAGTACTCCTACTAAAACTCCTACATTGGTAGTATTACTACTAGTACTAGTAGCACCACCGTCTGGATTTAGGAGTACTACCACGTCCATCTGGATTTTAGTATTTGACTAGCAATATCTAGTAATGCATGTCACCAAAAATGTACTACTCCCTCTGTAAATAAATACATGGTGTTTTATCCCTATCGGCGAGAGAACTTAATGTTTTTTGCTACTCCTAACTAGAGTACTAATAGGATTACATGCAATGAACTAAACACTGCATGTCATGTTTGGTAGTCTCAAGTCATTGAAAGCATGCACGGCCCACATCTCTCATTGGTTGATATGTCACGAAATAAGAAACAAGGAGGGAGTTAATGCACCGTGCCTAAGTATTTTGGGATTATTTGGTTTTCGTAAGGTGACTTACACAACATTTTTGTTTACATGCACTAACATTTTATTAGTTAAATCGAAGGTCAAAACTTGGCACAAAATGCAAAGGGGACCAATAAACCAGTAAACATCAAACTTCTCTCGTTTGGCCCCAACTAGAGGTCTGATGAGATGACTATACTACACCGGCACGGAGGGGGACGCAGCTTCATTGACTTACGACAACTGCCTTTGGGTGAATGACACATGGCCCTAGGGGGTGGCTGGCCCACCTATCATACAGCCAAAGGCAGGTGCAGTAGAGGGCCGAGGAGTAGTACAAAATCCTACGCACCTACGCACGCTAACCAAGGGCTGAGTGATCACTCGAATTGCAAGATCAGTTGACTAGAAGCTACGCTAGACCCATGGAGGCGATGAGCGCGAGCATCAGCCGGCTGTGCCAGATGGTCCACGACACCGGCCTACGGCCCGGCTCCGAGGAACGTCTCCAGGTAGTACTGCTTGAGGCCGCCAGGGCGAGGGGCCGCTTGGACGACAGCTTCCTCTCCTTGTTCGATGAGGTCCTCGTCGGTTTCCTCGACAAGTTCACCGTTGTCAAGAAGCTTGCGGACGACTTTGACGTAAGCCTCCAGCCGACGCGCCCAGGCTCTGCGATGCCCGCCACCCTCAACGGCCACTATGGTAACAACCTCTTCGACGCACTGGTGGCCCTGCGACTGCCCGCCGTCGCACCGGAGAATGTCCACCTCGAGGTCGCGCTCGCCACGAAGCGCCTAGCGCAGCAAGACACCATCGACATAATCACCCACGTCTACGCGCAAATCGTCCACAAGGACTACTACATGCAAGAGGAGGACGATAGGATGCTGGCCTTCTTGGAGCACAGGGCAACCTTGGACGGCACTGTTCAGAAGCACGTTGAGCTCGCCGCCAACGCCGCTGCTCCTCACACGTCGGTTGGTGACCCGGCGCACTAGGGCGTGAGGATGTCATTGAACGTTGATGGATCCGTATGTATTTTTATCTTTCCGTCAAATCCATGTAGTAGTATATGATACTACACTAATTATCTTACCTTTCGCATCAACTTCATAATTTTCATACGTATTCCATGCATGAACGGCGCCAGAACCAAACTTCTTATTACTCTAGGCAAAATCGTTATTTTCTATCTATCGGTCGCGCCATGGAGCAAAACCAAATTTTACAAGTTATGAGTTTAAAAGGAAAAGCCTGTCGTGTTCGCGTCGCACCCCCACACGGTTGGTCCGGCACGCCACTCAAGCGGGAATATGTGCGATGTTGCATTTTCACTTACAAGTGGCACCGCAGTTGAGCAAACCGACTATTGGCAAACCCCCACCCCGCCCACCGCGCGATGGCTGAGAAAACAGGAGGGAGAAGAGATGGCTGTAGCATGGACTCCAAGAAAATTGGTGTCGGATGGGACTCGTGTGGGTGGCGTGTGCCGTACTGCTAGACGTGAATGCTAGTTATGGCCCATGCCACCCCACTATATCGATCCTATATCGAGGTACGTAGAACAAGTTTCATGCAGTCCGTGCTCAACCCTCCTCTATCTCTCTTCTCAGCCAGCCAGCGGACGCACGGAGCCCATCGTCTGTTTGCTCACATGCGGCCCCACATGTCAGTGAAAACGCAAGAGGACCCACTAAACCTGCACATCTTTCACCTCGACGTGCTAGTGATGAAAAACAAATCCGATAAAGATCTTCAGTGGCCGCTTTTGGAGTTACTCAAGAGTAGTGAGATTCTATTTAAAGTTTAACCCAAGATGCACATCTCGTGGCTTCAACTACCACTCTATTTTCTTTCATGACACGACCTGGATGCTGGATGTCCCACGTGTCGGCAAAAGGTGGAAGAACCCGACCAAATCTTCGGTTCTGCTCTCGGATTAGACTAGTTGTGCTAACTTAAAATTTTTATTGTGTACTCCCCCCGTTCCAATATACTTGACTTCCATTTGTCCAAAAATGGATGTACCTATATACTAAGACATGTCTAGATACATATATATTTTGACAAATAGAAGGCATGTATTGTGCAACGGACGGAGTAGAATGGATGCAAGTTTTTGTATTGGGAAGAAGAGTACATCCATATATTGATAGAGTGCAATTTAGTAGATGTTCTATCATTTTTAGCTAGCACAGAGGCTAGAGATGAGATTAGTGCACTTGTTGATACTCCTACTAGAATAGAGGCTAGACATGATACTAGATGCGAGGAAGCAATGTCTACTTCTTTACACTCGAAGAAGAAAGAAGCACGCAAGATCGAGCCTCCCCAGATCAACAATGAATGCATCGAGAATGCACTAATCCAAGTTACATGACTAGTAAAATGTATTCTTGTGGTTCTTGTTTTCTTTGGTCTTGCTTTTCTAGTCAAAATTATCGTTGGAGTTCGTGCAAAACGGAGGTGCGTTTGGGGTCGTGCGTTGGAGTTGGCCTTACAAGTGGGACCGTAGTTAGGCTGGTCATAGTGGGGAGTAACTTATACTAGTGTCATGCATATGACACTAGTCTAAGTTACTACCTCCATAGTGCAAAATATCTTAGTAGTAGTGTCATAGATTGTTTCATTTATTGCCTTATAGACTCATTTTACCTCAGGAAGCGCTATGTTACAGTAACATATTATGTTACTCCAAACACCTCTCTCCTCATTAAATACTTGCCACATAAGCAAAATTGTCTTGGGGTGTGTTAAGTTACTACCTAAGTTACCCCCACTATGGCTAGCCTTAAGGAAACCGACTATCGGCAAACCCCCACCTTGCTCGCCGCGCGATGGCTGAAGTTAGAGAAACGACGAGGTTGAAGAGATTGCTCTAGCACGTCCAAGAAATAATATGGTGTCAGATGGATGTCGTGGTGGTGGCGTGTGCCGTACTCCTGGACGTGAATGCTTGTTCTGGCCCATGCCACCCTACTACTCCTACTACTTACTCCTACTATATAGTACTAGTATCGAGGATTCGAGGTGCTGGTTACGTACAGCGAACACATTAACATATGGCTACAGTAAAAAACACCCGCCCGACGCGCGAAGCTTGTGAAGCTAGTACAAATATTGTACTACTATTGTTGATTGGCCTCATCCGATAACCTGTTGCAATGCACGTACAATTATGTATTCGGAAAATATTTTTTTGCCTCGTCGCACCACTCACTCAGAGAAGCGACTCGAAAGCCATTCATAAATTTAGTAAGTTTATCACACACATATCATTTTATTACATACAACAGGTCATCAACCCACATCGACAACGAGGATACATTATAAATACTAAAGTTTTCACCACACAACAAATAACAAGCCATGAAATGAACTTCAACTCAACCATTCCGTGGTGTTGGAAACGCTTGCTTTGAACCACAAGTGATTCTCTGGGATGGGCCATCCGTTGTCGATCTGGAGACCAACGCAGGACCGATCATCCAGGCTGAAGCGGCCTACTATATCAGTACCAGGGTAGGTAACCACCCAAATGTCCAAGGTATAGACACAGTTGCTTCTCATAAATGTGTCAATAGCAGTTGGATCGCCTTTCACCATCATCGGATAGTTTTTTCCAAGGAAGAGCGAGTTTTCTCCAAGACTATCAATTCTGTGCCAGGGAGAAGGAGTTGGCACTAGCACACTAGTATCCATCGCGAATACCATGCAACGGGTGTTGGAATAGGTCCAGAGAGTGCGACCATGGGAGACACATGCTTCCTTAGCAGTAACATCATCAGTGGGCTGTATACACACAAGAAGAGGTGATCCATCGGAATTAGTTGCCAGGCGCCACAGAGTATATGGGCGCTGCTCGTCCTCATGCTCGTGATCATCACCATCGGCATCTCCCCCTTGGTTATAAAAAATTTCAAGTATAGGTGGTGGGATGTTCACAGGACCTTGGAAACACAAGAAGAAGGTTAATTAGTAATGGGAAACTTGCTAACCCGCATGCATGTGGATGAAACAATTATAATTATGGTGGAAGACAAACGTACCGAAACTACTAGGATGCCATGCAAAAATAGTGCCACGAGTGGTGGCAGCAAACACAAGGCCCTCGTATTGAATTGCATCACAGTACTCATCCGTGTACAGAAACTGATTTTTGAGCAATATCCATCGAGTCGAACCACGAAGGACGGCAACAAGCTTGTCGAAGATAGCAACAACTTGATAGTTGTTGTAATTCCAAGAGCGGTTGGGAACTCGACAAATTGCTATCTTCCGTAGAAGACAGTCACCATGATCGTATTTGAACGTGTGTACATTACCGGTGTGCTCAACCTCTGGGCAGTGTGCTGAGATTTTTGGAGGTGGAACCCGGTGACGAGTGTACACATTCACAAGTTACCACTCGCAGTTGGACCCAATGTAAACAACCCAATCTCCATTTGCGCCCGTCCAAGCCTTGCCCTCAAGCGATGGCATCTTAACATCATACGTATCATTATCAAGCGGCATCAACTGGCACGGGGCGAGGCCTCCGTCGTGCCGGCGCCAGTCATCAGGGTCACGGCGCAGAAGATAGGGGAGATCAAACCGCTCCTTGACTCTTGGGTTCTTTGTAATGATGTTATTAGTTGAGTCAAGAATGGGCTTGAACGAACCTGCCATGCTAGCCGAGGTGATGACGTCGCACCGATCAATGAGTTCCTCCACCACGTCATCTTTCAGATCGGGGCAAGAATAACGGGGTCGTTTCCGACCTGTTCCCTCCATGGAGAAGACGATCGAACAATGGCAGAAGAAAGGGTGAAGGGCTGAAGGAAAATGGAGGAGGGATAGGAAGAGCGTGCCACAACAGTTCCAAATCGAGAGGGAAAGGCGAAGAGTCGATGGACGGTTGCGAGTTTTCCACGGTTCACGAAGAGGCTCCCCGGCCTACACGTCCGTTCGGAAATACTCCTACTACTCGACGTCGTCTCACTGATATGTTGGAACGGGACCACATGTCAACGAAACATGGTGTGTAATTTCTCATGCAAAATGCGATCTGGCCGCGTTGGCCCGAGGTGCCGCATTAGTTATCGACCTTTATTTTTTTAATGGCGTGTCGATCAGTTTTGAAGCACGACTAGCTGGTACTGTATGTGGAGAGGATGACAGCAGGGACCCGCCAAGGTCATGGCAGTACACAAGTAAGTGCCTCCTTATTTCAAGCCAATAAAAAATGGCACCTCCTAGTGGATTTCTGACATCTGGGTCCCATGCCATTGTCAACATAGTCAATAAACGAGAGAATTGCACAAGAGCGGCTGACACCAGGGACCCAGCAGCTCGCCCAGTTATTTTTGTTTTGGGTTAATTTGATAAATACCACTCCAAATCTGGTGTATCCGAGAAATGCCAGTGCAATTTCCAAACTTTGAAAAATGCCATTTCATGCCATTTCTAGTGGCATTTTTCGAAGTCTGGAGTGGCATTTTTCAAAGTTTGCAAACTGCAGTGGCGTTTTTCAAAGTTTGCAAAAATTGCAGTGGCGTTTTTCAAAGTTTGGAAATTGCAGTGGCATGTTTATGAATTGCCATAATTGGAGTGGCATTTATCTAATTTGTTTTTGAGATGGAAGCAGGGTGTCAACTGGGCTGTGCGGGACACTCTTGTCTGTCTATACAGCCTTTTCTTTTATGTTTACCACAGACCAGCCCAATAGTTTTTTTTCTTTCTGAAAATGGCTAGCCCAGTTCTTTTGTGATTTGTCAAGTAAGTCGCTTTCTCAGGCCTGTTGGGTTGCAAATCTTTCAAGACGAGGAGAGCTTCATTCGGCTGGTCGAGAAAATGGCCTATTAGTTATGAGAAATAGGTTGTATATTTTTAAAACACATCAAACCGGCAATTATTTTCAAATATCTTTTTTTCATTTCGAGATTTTAAATTGCATTGATTTTTATGCGTGGACAATTTATTGGATTTTATATTGATATACATTTATTTTTAAAATCAGTCTGAATGTGACTCGAAATTTCGGGATTAAAAACAGTTCAGACCGCACCGACATATGCAAAATTTCGTATAATATTTTAACCGTGACCACAATATGGGCTGTAATGCTAACATAAAGAATATGGGCTCCAAAAAACCCGTAAGAATTAGCAAATGGGCTGTAAATTATTTGAAATAATGGCAGATGGGTTGTATGTTGTTTTCCACAGATTTGAGGCTTTCCACAGATGGCATGTATACTGTTGGATGTCCATCCAATGGCCGTCGTGCTTCTTCAATCTCTGCTCTTCCTGCTCCAGCCGCTCAAACAAGCGCCAGCGGGACTGCCTGCTCCCTCCTCCCCGCGGCCGGCTGTGCTGCCGCGCAGGCCTCACCGCCCCACCGTACTCCCATGGCTGGCCTAGCCATCCCTCTACTCAACCACACCTGCTGTTATTCTCCGGCGATGGCAGACGAACCAATAAACCCTCGTACAGTCATACTCCCCTCCGCGTGGGAAACAAAAACAACGGCCGGGTCTTCCCTGCCTCCGTGTCATTCCCTTCCTAGGCCTCGCCATCGTCCACCGCCTTGGTGCTCTCGGCGTGGCATGGTCAGCGTGGTAAACGACCGACATGCATCTGAAGTGGACTGTACGTGGAGAGGCTGACAGCTAGGTCCACGGCCGCAGGCAAGGAAATGCCTCCTTATTACGCGCAAAATAATGATTTCCTCCACCTGACATCTGGGACCCACCGAGGCGGCCTCTGTATTTTGCAAAAAAAGTTACCGCCGCTGACAGCTCGGACCCACCAGCTATATCTTCACACGCAAGTAAAGTGCCTCCTTATTATGCACAAAAAAATGAATACTCCCCCTGCTAGCTGGGACCCAGTATAGTGGGCCTACTAAGTTGACGGGGACGAAGGGCTTTGTGAACTTAGTCAATATGCACGATTCTAGCTCGACTGACCGTACGATGTCCATCCAACGGACGTAGTGCTTCTTTAACCTCTGGTCTTCTTGCTCCAGCCGCCCAAAGCAGCGCCGGTCGTGCCGCCTGCTCCTGCCTCCCGTGGCCGGCTGTGCTGCCGCGGAGGCCTCACCGCCCCCATACTACTCCCACCGCTGCCAGGCCATCCCTCCACTCCACTCACCCACAACCCCTGTTATTCTGTGGCGATGGCAGCCTAGCCGAACCAGTGAACCATCGTACTCCTCTCCGCGTGGGTATCCACTGTCGCATCTTCCCCGGCTCCACGTTGTCCCCTTCCTAGGCCTCGCCGTCGTCCACCGCCGTGGTGTTGTCGGCCAGGCGTGGTCAATGTGGTCAATGACCGAATTCCATCGGAAGAATACTGTACGTGGAGAGGCTGACAGCTGGGTCCACGGCAGCCGCAAGGAAGTGCCTCCTTATTACGCGGAAAATAATTATTCCTCCACCTCACAGCAGGGACCCACCGGACGCCCACCAGTATATCGCAAAATAAATGTTTGCCCCTGACTGCTGGGACCCACCCGACGGGCCAACGTATTTCGCGAAAAAATGTTCCCCCTGCCGTCAGCTCAGACCCACCGGAAGTGCCTCCTTATTACGCACAAAAAAATGAATACCCCCTACTAGCTGGGACCCACCTTAGTGGCAGGCTGACTTGTGGGCCTACTAAGTTGACGGGGACGGAGGGCTTTGTCAACTTAGTCAATATGCACGATTCTAGCTCCAGTGACCATACGATGTCCACCCAACGGCCGTAGTGCTTCTTCAACCTCTGGTCTTCTTGCTCCAGCCACCCAAACCAGCGCCGGTCGTGCCTCGTGCTCCTGCCTCCCGTGGCCGGCTGCGATACGGCGGAGGCCTCATCGCCCCCTACTACTCCCACCGCTGGCCAGGCCATCCCTCTACTCACCCACACCCCCTGTTATTCTGCGGCGGCGGCAGCCTCACACCACAGTGAAACAGTGAACCCTCGTACTCCTCTATGCGTGGGCATCCACTGTCGCGTCTTCCCCGGCTCCGCGTAGTCCCCTTCCTAGGCCTCGCCATCATCCACCGCCCTGGTGCTCTCGGCGCGGCGTGGTTAACATGGTCAAGGAACGGCTTCCATCGGACGTGGACTGTACGTGGAGAGGCTGACAGCTGGATCCACGGCCGTAGCAAGGAAGTGCCTCCTTATTACGTGCAAAATAATTGTTCCTCCACCTGACAGCGGGGACCCATCGGACGGGCCACTAGTATTTTGCGTAAAAATCGTTTCCCCTGACTGTTGGGACCCACCGGACTTGCCACCGTATTTCGTGAAAAAATGTCCCCCCCGCTATCAGGTCGGACCCACCGGAAGTGCCTCCTTATTACGCACAAAAAATGAATACTCCCCCGGCTAGCTGGGACCCACCTTGCTGGGAGGCTGACTTGTGGGCCTACTAAGTTGACGGGGATGAAGGGCTTTGTCAACTTAGTCAATATGAACGATTCTAGCTCCAGTGACCGTACGATGTCCATCCAACGGCCGTAGTGCTTCTTCAACCTCTGGTCTTCTTGCTCCAGCCGCCCAAAGCAGCGCCGGTCGTGCCGCATGGTCCTGCCTCCCGTGGCCGGCTGTGCTGCCGCAGAGGCCTCACAACCCCCTACTATTCCCACCGCTGGCCAGGCCCTGCAGCGACGGCAGCCTCACACCGAAGCCGAACAAGTGAACCCTCGTAGTCCTCTCCGCGCGGGCTTCCACTGCCGCGTCGTCCCCTTCCTAGGCCTCGTCGTCGTCCACTGCCGTGGTGCTCTCCGCGCGGTGTGGTCAACGTGGTCAAGGAACAACTTCCATCAGAAGAGTACTGTATGTGGAGAGGCTGACAGCTGGGTCCACGGCCACAACCCAGTTTTTTTGTGATTTGCCAAGTAAGTCGCTCTGTGAGGCCTGTTGGGCTGCAAATCTTTCAAGACGAGGAGAGCTTTCATTCGGCTGGCCGAGAAAATGGCCCATCAGTAATGAGAAATGGGTTGTACATTTTTAAAACACATCAAACTGACAATTAGTTTCAAATATTTTTTCATTTCAAGATTTTAAATTACATTAATTTTTATGGGTGGAGAATTTGTTGGATTTTATATTGATATACATTTATTTTTAAAATCAGTTTGAATGTGAGTCAAAATTTCGGGATTAAAAACAGTTCGGACCGCACCGAAATATGCCAAATTTCGTATAAGTTTTTAACCGTTGCCACAATATGGGCTGTAATGCTAACAAAAAGAATATGGGCTCCAAAAAAACCTTAAGAATTAGCAAATGGGCGTAAATTATTAGAAATAATGGCAGATGGGTTGTATGCTGTTTTCCACAGATTTGAGGCTTTCCTAAAAAAAAGGTTGACGCACAAGCACTAACTTTTGGATGTCCATCCAATGGTCGTCGTGCTTCTTCAATCTCTGCTCTTCCTGCTCCAGCCGCTCAAACAAGCGCCAGTGGGACTGCCTGCTCCCTCCTCCTCGTGGCCGGCTGTGCTGCCGCGCAGGCCTCACCGCCCGACCATACTCCCATCGCTGGCCTAGCCATCCCTCTACTCACCCACACCTGCTGTTATTCTCTGGCGACGGCAGACGAACCAGTAAACCCTTATACAGTCGTCCTCCCCTCCACGTGGGAAACACCTGTCGAGTCTTCCCTGCCTCCGTGTCGTCCCCTTCCTAGGCCTCGCCGTCGTCCACCGCCTTGGTGCTCTCGGCACGGCGTGGTCAAAGTGGTCAAGGAACGACTTCCATTGGACGTGGACTGTACGTGGAGAGGCTGACAGCTGGGTCCATGGCCGAAGCAAGGAAGTGCCTCCTTATTACGTGGAAAATAATGATCCATCCACCTGACAGCTGGGACCCACCGGACGGGCCACTGTATTTCGCGAAAAAAATGTTTCCCCCTGACTGCTCGGACCCACCAGCTACATCTTCGCACGCAAGGAAGTGCGTCTAGGCAAAAAAATGATTCGCCCCCTGACTGCTGGGACCCACCAGCTACATCTTTGCAGGCAAGGAAGTGTCTGACAGTCGGGACCTACCTGGTTGAAGCGTGCGTAGCGTTGTCATTCTGGTCGCGAATGTGTACGTGCATACTGGTCGATGTAGAGGCGCGCATGTGTCGTAGTAGAGGCGCGCACATGTCATAGTAGAGGCGTGCACATAGCATGTACATGTACGTACAATGGCCAGGGTGCAAGAAAGAAAATATGGACACGTATGTGTACATACGGGCGGGGTCTCGAACGCCTACTCACGCATATGTACGACCAGGGCTCGTGTACATGGCTGGGTCGGAACGGAGAAACAGCGTCGTCATCGTGTTCATGGGGAGGCAATGGATTGCATCGTGTTTATGGGGAGGCAATGGAATGCGTCGTGTTCATGGGGAGGCAACGGAATGCGTCGTGTTCATCAGGAGGGCTTGGATGGAACAGGCGACGGAAACGAGGCCTGGCGTACCGCAGAACGGAGGAAACGGCCTTGTGTTCGACCGGCCACGTTCGAAACGGGATCCTGTTCATCGGGAGGGGTCTGGCATACCGCAAAATGGAGGAAACAGACCTCCTACGGTCGAAACGGGGGTCATGTTGATCGGGAGGGGTGTGGCGTACCGCAAAACGGATGAAACAGACTTGTGTTAGAGCGCTACGGTCGAAACGGGGTCCTGTTCATCGGGAGGGGTGTGGCGTACTGCAAAACGGGACTCCACGGGATACCATTCATCTCCACCGTCAACCCCCTCCAGCCTCCACGAGCTACTGTTCATCCACCGTCGACCTCCTCCAGCCTCCACCTGCGACTGTTCATCCACGGGCTCCTGTTCATCCAGCCTCCACCGCGCGCTACTCCACCGGCTACTGTTCAACCAGCCCTCTCCACGGGCTCCTGTTCAACCACCCCTCCACGGGCTACTGTTCATCCTGCCCTCCACCGTCTACTGTTCATCCTGCCCTCCACGGGGTGGTCCTGTTCATCCAGCCCTCCACGGGGTCCTGTTCATCCAGCCCCAACCGGCTCGATCAATCGGGGTCCTGTTCATCCAGAGGCAACACCACGGGGTCCTGTTCATCCACCCCCACCGGGAACTGTTCATCCACCCCGCCCCTGCAATGCTCACTGGTCATCCAGAGGCAGCATCGATTGGCTTCAGTTAGCAGCAGTAGCAAAGGAATCGCTCGATCGGGTTCAGTTAACAGCCATCGATCGATCGCTCGGGTTCAGTAACGCGTATCCTGCAGTGCAATCGCTCGAGTTCAGTTAGAGCCCAACGCCTCGCTCGGGTTCAGTTAGAGCCAACGCCTCGCACACACGCGCGTATGTGTATGAGAGAAGCGCGCATCACTCGGCCCCCGACCTCCCATCGTAACCGGGAACTCCCCGAAATTTTCCTCGCGCTCGCTTCTACCACGGTTTTTTCCGTCATGGACGGCCCAAAGAATGTCATGCAGCTGCGTCTCCGGCCCGCCCAGGACGAAAAGCCCATTTTTTGTCATGATTTTTTGTCATAGAAGTAGGAGCCCACCACATCTATGATGATACCGGGTTTTGTCACAATTATCGTCATAGAAGTGTCATATGTATGACAGAAAAAATTTTGTTCGGCCCAAAATGTCACGGATGTGTCTTTTTTTTTGTAGTGACTTGAATAAGAATTTTTCAATGAAAGTCCTCGGTGAAGCTGCTTATATATTAGGTATCAAGATCTATAGAGATAGATCAAGACGCTTAATTGGACTTTCACAAAGTACATACCTTGATGAAGTTTTGAAGAAGTTCAAAATGGATCAGGCAAAGAGAGGTGTGAAGTTGAGTCAGACTCAATGCCCGACCACTACAGAAGAGAGAGAGAAAATGAAAGGTGTTCCCTATGCTTCAGCCATAGGCTCTATCATGTATGCAATGATGTGTACCAGACCTGATGTGTGCCTTGCTATCAGTTTAGCAGGGAGGTACCAAAGTAATCCAGGAGTGGATCACTAGGCATCGGTCAAGAATATCTTGAAATACCTGAAAAGGACCAAGGATATGTTTCTCGTATATGGAGGTGACAAAGAGCTCATCATAAACGGTCATGTCGATGCAAGCTTTGACACTGATCTGGATTACTCTAAGTCACAAACCGGATACATGTTTTTATTAAATGGTGGAGCTGTCAGTTGGTGCAGTTCCAAGCAGAGTGTCGTGGCGGGATCTACGTGTGAAGCGGAATACATAGCTGCTTCAGAAGCACCAAATGAAGGAGTCTGGATGAAGGAGTTCATATCTGATCTAGGTGTCATACCTAGTGCATCGGGTCCAATGAAAATCTTTTGTGACAATACTGGTGCAATTGCCTTGGCAAAGGAATCCAGATTTCACAAGAGAACCAAGCACATCAAGAGATGCTTCAATTCCATCCGCGATCAAGTCAAGGAGGGAGACATAGAGATTTGCAAGATACATACAGATCTGAATGTTGCAGACCCATTGACTAAGCCTCTCTCACGAGCAAAACATGATCAACACCAAGACTCCATGGGTATTAGAATCATTACAATGTAATCTAGATTATTGACTCTAGTGTAAGTGGGAGACTGAAGGAAATATGCCCTAGAGGCAATAATAAAGTTGTTATTTATATTTACTTATATCATGATAAATGTTTATTATTCATGCTAGAATTGTATTAACCGGAAACTTAGTACATGTGTGAATACATAGACAAACAGAGTGTCACTAGTTTGCCTCTACTTGACTAGCTCGTTGAATCAATGATGGTTATGTTTCCTAACCATTGACATGAGTTGTCATTTTATTAACGGGATCACATCATTAGAGAATGATGTGATTGACTTGACCCATCCGTTAGCTTAGCACGATGATCGTTTAGTTTGTAGCTATTGCTTTCTCCATAACTTATACATGTTCCTATGACTATGAGATCATGCAAATCCTGAATACCGGAGGAACACTTTGTGTGCTACCAAACGTCACAACGTAACTGGGTGATTATAAAGGTGCTCTACAGGTGTCTTCGATGGTGTTTGTTGAGTTGGCATAGATCGAGATTAGGATTTGTCACTCCGACTCGGAGAGAGGTATCTCTGGGCCCTCTCGGTAATGCACATCACTATAAGCCTTGCAAGCAATGTGACTAATGAGTTAGTTGCGGGATAATGCATTACAGAACGA
This sequence comes from Triticum urartu, assembly GCF_003073215.2. Classification (NCBI taxonomy): domain Eukaryota; kingdom Viridiplantae; phylum Streptophyta; class Magnoliopsida; order Poales; family Poaceae; genus Triticum; species Triticum urartu. The sequence goes on along the minus strand of NC_053024.1, from coordinate 604,994,534 downwards.
GTAAAGAGACTTGCCGATAACGAGATTGAACTAGGTATTGAGATACCGACGATCGAATCTCGGGAAAGTAACATACCCATGACAAAGGGAACAACGTATATCGTTATGCGGTTTGACCGGTAAAGATCTTCGTAGAATATGTAGGAACCAATATGAGCATCCAGGTTCCGCTATTGGTTATTGACCGGAGACATGTCTCGATCATGTCTACATAGTTCTTGAACCCGTAAGGTCCGCACGCTTTACGTTCGGTATTATGAGTTTATGTGTTTTGATGTACCGAAGGTAGTTCGGAGTCTCGGATATGATCATGGACTTGACGAGGAGTCTCGAAATGGTCGAGACATAAAGATCGATATATGGGACGACTATATTTGGACATCAGAATGGTTCCGGATAAGATTGGGCATATACCGGAGCACCGGGAGGTTACCGAACCCCCGGGAGGTATATGGGCCTTATTGGGCCTTAGTGGGAGAGAGGGAAAGGAGCAAAGGAGGGCTCCCCAAGCCCAATCTGAATTGGGAAGGGGGCAGGCCCCCCTTTCCTTCCTCCTTCCTCCCCCTTCCTTCCACTCCTAGTCCAACTAGGGAAGGAGGGAATCCTTGGGGCCTTGGGGCGTGCCTAGGAGGCCGACCTCCTCCCCATCCTCCACTCCTTTATATACGGGGGAGGAGGGCACCCCATAGACACACAAGTTGATTGTTGATCTTTTAGCCATGTGCGGTGCTCCCCTCCACCATAATCCACCTCGATCATATCGTAGCGGTGCTTAGGCGAAGCCCTATTCAGGTAACAACATCATCACCGTCATCACGTCGTTGTGCTGACGAAGCTCTCCCTCGAAGCTCTACTGGATCGTGAGTTTGTGGGACGTCACCGAGCCGAATGTGTGCAGATCACGGAGGCGTCGTACCTTCGGTGCTGGGATCGGTCGATCGTGAAGACGTGCGACTACATCAACCGCGTTGTCATAACGCTTCCGCATACGGTCTATGAGGGTACGTAGACAATACTCTCCCCTCTCATTGCTATGCATGACCATGATCTTGCGTGTGCGTATGATTTTTTTTGAAATTACTACGTTCCCCAACAAATCGTTGCTTCTTTACTTTTTCGTTGCCACTATTACGATTGCTACAAAACGGTTACTTTTAATTTTGCCACCGTTACCGTTACGTCCATACTACTTTGCCACTAAATATTTTGCTGCAGATATTAAGTCTTTTAGGTGTGGTTGAATTGACAACTCAGTTGCTAATACTCGAGAATATTCTATGGCTCCCCTTGTGCCGAATCAATAAATTTGGGTTGAATACTCTACCCTCCAAAACTATTGCGATCCCCTATACTTGTGGGTTATCAAGACCTTTTTCTGGCGCCGTTGCCGGGGAGCATAGCTCTATTCTATGAGTCACTTGGGATTTATATCTGTTGATCACTATGAGGAATTTGAAAGATCAAAGAACCAAGATTTTTCCCTCAACTATGAGGGAAGGTAAGGAACCGCCATCTAGCTCTACACTTGATTCTCCATCTATTTTGAGTAAACTTGCGACACCTACACCTGCTATTGATTCTAATATGTCCCATGTTATTGATGATGCCACTTCTTCTATGCATAATGCTTATGATGATACTACTTTTGTGCTTGATGATATTGTGCCACTAGGTGAATTTCTTGATGAACAACTTGCTAGGGTTAGAGAGAATGAAATTACTAAAACTAATGATATTATTGAAAATGATGATTATGATTCCCCCCTAGATATGAATTGCCTGTTGTACCTGAGGGTTATGTTATGGATGGAGAAACTTCTAGAGACTTCTTTTCTTGCAATGATAGAGAGGATCTCAAGAAATTACTAGCTAAGGTAAAAGAAAAATCCTTGAATGCTAGAATGAAATATGATCCCGCTTTTGCTACTTCACCTATCTTTGTTACTGATAAGGATTATGAATTCTCTGTCGATCCTGAGTTAATTACTTTGGTTGAATCTGATCCTTTTCATGGTTATCAATCTGAAACTGTTGTGGCACATCTTACTAAATTGAATGATATAGCCACCCTATTTGCTCATAAGGAAAAAATTTGCTATTACTGTATTCTCAAATTGTTTTCTTTCTCATTAAAGGGTGATGCTAAGTTATGGTTTAATTCTCTTGCTCCTGGTTGTGTGCGCAGTCCCCTGGATATGATTTATTACTTCTCTCAAAAATATTTCCCTGTTCATAAGAAACAAGCTGATTTAAAGGAAATATTTAATTTTGTGCAAATTGAAGAAGAGAGTCTCCCACAAGCTTGGGGGAGGCTTCTTCGATTACTTAATGCTTTGCCTGATCATCCTCTCAAGAAAAATGAAATACTTGATATCTTTTATAATGGACTAACCGATGCTTCCAGAGACCACCTGAATAGTTGTGCTGGTTGTGTTTTCAGGGAAAGAACTGTTGAGCAAGCTGAATTGCTATTGAATAATATACTGAGAAGGGATAATGATTGGACACTTCCTGAACCAACTCCTAAGCCAACTCCGAAGAAAAGCGGTATTCTATTTCTCAGTCTTGTACATATTCAATAGGCAAAGAAATCTATGAAAGAAAAAGGTATTAAGGCTGAAGATGTTAAAATTTTACCGCCTATTGAAGAAATACATGGTCTTGATAATCTGACTATAGCGACCCGACCTCAAACGGTCAAGTCTCTGTGCTTCAGTGTCATCCCTGGATCAGTAATGCTGACACACACAGTACTCGAAGGATTTATAACAGAGTAGCAATCACACACTTATTAAATCGAATGTCTCAAAAGAGAACTTATTACAATAAATATGGCTTAAGGCCATCTAATACGATAACAGCGGAAGGCTTGGAAGATAAAGTGAGTCCATCAACTCCAGCGGCATAGCTGAGCTGTACGGCAACGACCTAACGAACCTTACTCCTCGTCCGAAAAGTCTGCAAAATAATACGTTGCAACCCGAAAATGGGTCAACACATGGAATATGCTGGCAATATAACACGGTAGAGCAAGAACAGAATAATGATATCACTATATGCATATTTGGCTGGTGGAAAGCTCTACGGTTAAAGTTTTGCAAAAAGCTAATTTTTCCCTACAACAAAGGAATAGATTTTATTTAACTATCATGGTAGTTGAAACATCATTGAGAAGGTTCGTCCAACTCAATCCTAATTAAAAGTAATTATCAACCCAACAATACTAATTTAGAGTGATGAGATACATATGATAATCCAAGTACTAGATACTCAAGACGTCCATAACCAGGGACACGCTTAACCATGATTAGTTTGTACACTCTGCAGAGGTTTGCGCACTTTTCCCCACAAGACTCGATCTCCTCCGTTGGATTTCTCGCACTACATGGTGTTTGAGAAACGGATGACCGAGACACAGTCTTTCAGAAGCATTAACTCTCTACTCCGGATAGACTATACCACCTATAACCCACTACCTGCTAGTCTACTTCTTCAAGAGCTTCACGCAACTTACTCAACTATGCTAGAGCCCATAATAGCTTGTGGCTGCACACGGAAGTTTCTAGCATGAAATATCCCAGTTCCCTTTGAGCCTGGGTGGCGGACCTTAGGATTATCACACAGGTACTCCGGGATATCCTAGGACAACACTGGATTCTCCAGGTGCCCGACAAGCAATCCACCCAGATGTGTATTAAAGTTGCCACCTTAAGTTGAACCATTAATTAACAATCTCACATATGTCATGGTTTCTCTCACCCAAACCACGTCTACGAGCATAGCATGGCAATATAAGCAATACGTAGAAGTAACTCCCAAGGGTTTCATAATAAACAGGTGAATAGGTACTACCTCATCTACTTCCCAATCCCACATGTTATCAAGTCCTAACCATGCAGTGTTTGAGGGTTGAAACTAATGCATAAAACTGGGTGATAAAGGGATATGATCAAAGTGTTACTTGCCTTGTTGATGATCCGCAAAACCTAGAGACTCGATGTAGCACGCTTCGCACTCCGGGTACTCTATCGCAATCAAACAAGCATACAATAAGCAATCAAACAAAGATGCACGGGTAAAACTCAAATAAGAGATCTAACCAGAAAGTTCAACTTAAGAACTCCGGTTTGCAAAAAGAATCAAATCAAACGGAGCAACGAAACTCAAACTGCGAAAGAAACAAGATCCGATTACTAATATGGACTAAAGTCAAATTTTGCTATATCAAAATCTTGTTCAAGTTGGTTAAACGGAAAGAGGGTTTCGAGGCGAAACTCTAGGCGCTTGAATCGCCTGATACCGATAAACGAGCGAAAAGTTATACTAAAACGAAAATCAGATTAGAAATCACGATCGAAAATAATCACGGAAAATCCGAGAAAAATAAAAACTGACGAACAAGCTAACGAACGGACGTTCGCTGTCTACGGCTAAACGGTGAAAACCGTTCGTTAAAACGAACGTAAAAACGGGCGTTCGCTAAACAACTAAACCGAAAATAAACCGAACCGGATCTAATAAAAAAACGGATCTAGGGTTTCGAAACAAAACCAAATGGTTTTCTCACGAAAACCGAGGCGGCTACCTTGGGTCCGGCGGGATTCCTGCGAGGTCCGGCGACTCCGACGCGGCGGCGGAAGCGGCGGGCGGCGGCGCGGGGCGGCGCTGGCAGAGGCAGGCGGCGGCGGCGCGTGGCGGCGGCGGTGCATGGCTGCGGCGGACGGCTAGGGTTAGGATTCGGGGGCGAGGTGCGGCTGGGCTGGCTCAGGTGCGGCTTATAAGAGGGCCGGCCCGAGGTCTCCTGGCCGGGTACGGCCCCAAGTCGGTTTGACTTTTTTTAATAATTCCGACGTGCAGAAAAAGAAAGAAAAGAAATACTAAACAGACTCCAAAAATCCTGAAATAAATTTTCCCCGTCCTCTAAAAATAAGCCGGACAAGGTGAACATTTATTTGGGCCTAAAATGCAATGTTGAAAAACGCATATTTTTCCTAATTCAAATAAAATAGCGATAAAACTTCGAATAAAAATCTTATTTGATTTTAATATTAAACCTTCGATATTTCTCTATTTTGAGGAAGTCATTTTATCCTCTCTCTCTTTTATTTATATAAAAGAAATAATTGAAGAGAAAATAATAAAAATCAAACGATCCTCTTTCCAAAATTCGAGAAAACTCGAGTATGAAAATAATGAAATCCCCAACTCTCTCCGTAGGTCCTTGAGTTGCGTAGAATTTCTAGGATCAAGCCAAAATGCAATAAAATATGATATGCAATTGATGATCTAATGTATAACATTCCAAATTGAAAATTTGGGATGTTACAAACCTACCCCCTTAAGATGAATCTCGCCCTCGAGATTCGGGTTGGCTAGAAAATAGGTGTGGATGGTCCTTGCGTAGGTCTTCCTCTCGTTCCCAGGTGGCTTCGTCCTCGATACGGAGGCTCCACTGAACTTTGTAAAACTTAATAACCTTGCTGCGGGTAACTCGGCTGGCAAACTCGAGGATCCTGACTGGCTTCTCCTCATAGGTCAAATCATTGTCCAACCGAATCACTTCCAGTGGTACTGTATCTCTCAGAGGAATGTCGGCCATCTCTGTGTGGCACTTCTTCAACTGAGAAACGTTGAACACATCGTGGACTCCTGACAATCCTTCGGGTAATTCCAACTTATAAGCAACTTCTCCCATACGTTCCAAGACTCTGTATGGTCCCACAAAACATGGCGATAACTTTCCCTTAACTCCAAAGCGCTTAACTCCTCGGAGTGGTGATACTCGAAGATACACTCTGTCTCCGATTTCATAGACTACCTCCTTGCATTTTGAATCTGCATAACTCTTCTGTCGGGACTGAGCTACCTTCAGTCTATCTCTAATCAATTTAACCTTCTCTTCTGATTCCTTAATCAAATCTGGTCCAAACAACGGACGGTCTCCAACTTCATCCCACAACAACGGTGTCCTGCACCTCCTTCCGTACAAAGCTTCAAAAGGTGCCATCTTCAAACTAGCCTGGTAACTGTTGTTGTATGAGAACTCTGCGTAGGGCAAGTTGTCATCCCAACTAGATCCATAATCTAGTGCACAAGCTCTCAACATATCCTCCAGAATCTGGTTGACTCTCTTGGTCTGTCCATCTGTTTGCGGGTGAAAATATGTACTGAACTCCAGTCTGGTTCCCAAAGTTTCATGCAACTGATTCCAAAACTTTGAGGTAAACTGGGTTCCTCTATTTGATACAATTGTTCTCGGAACTCCATGCACACATACGATCCTGGTCATGTATATCTTTGCCAACTTGGCACTTGTATAGGTGGTTTTCACTGGGATAAAGTGAGCTACTTTGGTCAAGCGATCAACTACTACCCATATAGAATCATATCCTGATTTGGTCTTGGGAAATCCAGTGATGAAATCCATGCCAAGCTTATCCCACTTCCATTCGGGTATCGGCATAGGTTGTAACAATTCGGCTGGCTTTTGATGTTTTGCCTTCACTCTCTCACATACATCACACACGGCTACATACTCGGCAATATCCTTCTTCATACCCGTCCACCAGAAACGTTCCTTTAAATCCACATACATCTTGGTGTTTCCGGGGTGTATCGAGTATGGTGAGTCATGAGCCTCCTAAAGTATTAACTTCCTGATCTCTGGGTTAATGGGCTCATAAACACGGTCCTCAAACCACAAGGTGTCGTGTTCATCCTCACGAAAACCTTTGGCCTTTCCTTTGCTCATTCTCTCTTTTATCTCGGCGATCTCTTTGTAATCCTTCTGGGATTACCGAATCTTTCCTAACAATGTAGACTGGACTTCCATTGTTGCAACAAAACCTCTAGGGACAATTTCCAATCGAAGTTCCCTGAGATCCTCTGCCAACTCCTTTGGCAATCCTGCGCTTATGAGTGTGTTGGCATAACTCTTCCAGCTCAAAGCGTCTGCTACGACGTTGGCCTTGCCTGGATGATAGTGAAGCTTCATGTCATAATCCTTTATAAGCTCCAACCATCTCCTCTGCCTAAGGTTCATCTCCTTCTGTGTGAAAATGTACTTCAAACTCTTATGGTCAGTGTATACATCGCAATGGTTTCCAATAAGATAATGTCTCCAAGTCTTCAACGCATGCACTACGGCAGCCAACTCCAAGTCAAGCGTCGCATAATTTAACTCATGCGGTTTCAGTTGTCACGAGGCATACGAAACAACTCTTCCGTCCTACATCAGTACTCCTCCAAGTCCTAAGCGAGAGGCGTCGCAATACACTTGGAAATCCTTGCGTATATCTGGCAGAATCAGTACTGGGGCTGTGGTCAGATGTTTCTTTAACTCCTGAAAACTCTCTTCACATTCTTCCGTCCATTTAAATTTGGTATCCTTCTTCAATAACTCTGTCATTGGCTTCGCAATCTTGGAAAAATTCTCAATGAATCTCCGGTAGTATCCTGCGAGTCTAAGAAAACTGCGGATCTCCCTAACTGAAGTGGGAGCCAACCATTCAGTGACTAACTGTACCTTGGTGGGGTCTACGGCTATACCTTCTCCTGATATAACATGTCCAAGGAATCCAACTTCTTTCAACCAAAACTCACATTTGCTGAACTTGGCATACAACTGATGTTCCCCGAGTTTCTCGAGAACTAAACGCAAATGCTCTTTGTGCTCCTCTTCATTCTTCGAGTATACCATTACATCATGAATGAACACCACAACAAACTTATCCAAATATTCCATGAACACCTTGTTCATCATGCTCATGAAATAGGCGGGGGAGTTAGTCAGTCCAAATGACATGACCGTATACTCATATAACCCGTACCTTTTGGTAAATGCAGTTTTAGGTATATCCTTTTCCCGGATCTTCAGCTGGTGATATCCTGATCACAGATCGATCTTCGAAAACACCTTAGCTCCTTGCAACTAGTCAAACAAATCATTGATCATCGACAGTGGGTATTTGTTCTTGATTGTCACATCATTCAATGCACGATAATCAACAACCATCCTTAGAGACTTATCCTTCTTCTCAACCAAAAGCACTGGGGCTCCCCATGGTGATGAACTCCGTCGGATGTAACCTTTCTCCAATAACTCCTTGATCTGCTTCTTAATCTCCTCCAGGTCATTTGCAGGCATCCGGTAGGGTCTCTTTGATATTGGCCTGGTACCTGGCAATAGCTCTATCAAAAACTCGATGTCTCGATCCGGTGGCATGCCTGGTAACTCCTCTGGAAAAACATCTGGGTAATCCTTCACTACAGGTACTTCCTCCTGAACAACTCATGTGAGGGTATTTACTTCGCTACTCCTAGGCGCATGTCTAGATACATACTTGATCCTTTTTCCCTCTGGGGTGGTGAGACAAATTGATTTACTAGCACAGTCAATGCTTCCTCCATACTTTGACATCCAATCCATGCCTAATATCACATCCAATCCTTGTGACCCCAAAATTACTAGGTCTAACGAAAAAAGATGGCTACCAATGGTTAGGGGTATCTGGTCGCACCATCGGCTGGCCATATACTCTGCTCCAGGTGAACTTACTGACAGAGGGGTCCTAAGGGTTTGGGTTGGTAGTTTAAACTTATCCATGAATCCCCTTGATATGTATGAATGCGGTGCACCAGTATCAAAAAGAACTAGGGCAGTAAAAGACTTAACCAAAAACTTACTGATAACTGCGGCTGGCTGCCCTTCAACCTCCTCCACGTTAACGTGGTTCACTTGTCCTTTATTGAATGGATTAGGATTGTTCCCGGTGCTCCCATTACCGTTTCCATTCTTCGCTTAAGGGCACTCCGTGGCATAGTGTCTAGTCTTCCCGCGCTTGAAGCAAGTAATGTGACTTAGGTCTCTCTTGGCTGGTGTGGCTGGATTGGAGCGGGTCTGATTGTTGCTTGTTCCATTCCCAGTCCCATTCTTGGAACCATTGTGGTTATGCAAACTTCCTCCGTTATGGTTATGACCTCCATGGTTATGAATAAGTCCTCCCGAGTCGGGGTTAGACGAGGCTTCTGCTGAGCTCCTGATTTGTACCTTCCTTGTCCATACTTCCTTTTGCGGCTCTCAATTTGTTGCTGCTTCCCTTCAATCATAAGAGCCTTCTCTACCAACTCGTGGTAGTTGCTAAATGTTTCCACCATCAACTGCATGCTCATCTCATCGTTTAGCCCTTCCAAAAAATTCTCCTGCTTCGCGGCATCAGTGGCCACATCGTCAGGGGCATAACGAGACAGCTTACTAAATTCATCCACGTACTGCCCCACAGTACGGTTCCCTTGGCGCAAATTGTGAAACTCACGCTTCTTCATGCTCATAGCTCCCGTTGAGACATGGGCGGTGTGGAATGCTTGCTGAAACTGATCCCATGTAACAGTGGCTATAGGATAGGTGACTATGTAATTCTCCCACCATGAGGCTGCTGCTCCATCCAACTGATGTGCGGCAAAACGCACCTTCTCAGCATCTGTACATCCTGTAGTGGTTAACTCCCTTCCAATCCTGCGGACCCAATCATCTGCCACTATCGGCTCGGTGCTGCTCAAAAACACCGGCGGCTGCAAGCTCAGTGTCGGGACCCCAATCCTAAGTCACACCAATCTAGCATGTAACACATCATATCACTTTGCGGCCTCACGCACGGTATTCCCATGGGTGCCACCTTACCTGGCCCGGGACCGTTTGCGCCTTTTGGCTCACGTATATGATAGTGTCCCTAGCATCCATATGACAGAGAACCCGGGCCGACATGACTAGTCGTGAACCCAAAGTGGCACTAACTTACAGGGACAGGCATACATGAATCAACCTCGAGCATGTCGGTCAACAGCGTATGAATCCGGGCTATAGCAACTGGGCTAACGGGACTCTGGGAACCCAGCTGTAGCGGACTACCAAGGCTCAGTGGAAGCACTAGACTACATTTCCCCATAAGAAAGGCTACCAAGGATAAACAACTAGATTGTCGGATCCCACACATAGCAATACACGTTACACGTACGCATAACATGCAAGTATGTGATGTACAACATGGCATCACAACATAACTCAAACTCATATATATAAAAGCCCAGAAGAGCCACATAGCATTCAATACAAACAGGGGTCTCATGACCCAACATATAGAGCATACAAGCAATGGAAGCATTACATGTCTGAGTACAGACAACTACAAAAGGAAAAGACTAAGAAGCCTGACTAAACATGACCCTCCCATGGGTACAAGATCGTAGCTGGGATACAAGCTACTCGTCGAAGTCACTAGTGTAACCAACTGCAAAACATAAATAAGCAAACGTGAGTACGAAGGTACTCAGCAAGTCTTACATCAGAACTATCTACATATGCAACATATCAACAAGGGGGTGGTGGAGTTTTAACAGGCCTGAGAGATAGAGGAGAACCTAGGCCTTAACCCTTGTAGAAAAGAAGAGGCTGACTCAGAAAGAATGACATGAGGTAAAGGAGTAAAAAGAGCCTTATGTTCCCTTCCACAATCAATTCCCTTATATAACTAAAGCATTTGTAGACTCAACTTCGACCAGTTTGGCTTGGTAATCCTACAGTCAGTCAGGCTCTGATACCAACGCTGTCGGGACCACGATCCTAAGTCACACCAATCTCGCATATAACACATCATATCACTTTGCGGCCTCATGCACGCTATTCCCACGGGTGCCACCTTACCTGGCCCGGGACCGTTTGCGCCTTTTGGCTCATGTATATGATAGTGTCGCTAGCATCCATATGACAGAGAACCCGAGCCGACATGACTAGTCGTGAACCCAAAGTGGCACTAACTTACATGGACAGGCATACATGAATCAACCTCGAGCATGTCGGTCAACAACGTATGAATCCGGGTTGTAGCAACTGGGCTAACAGGACTCCGGGAACCCGGGCTGTAGCAGGCTAACAGGACTCCGGATGTCTCCACGTGACATTTCCTCGAAGGGACAGACACATGAACGAAGTGAATCACATGCCGGCCAGTCTAAGTGTTCCGGAGCAGTAGTGCTGGGCTAGCAGGACTCCGGTAAACTGGGCTGTAGCGGACTACCAAGGCTCAGTGGAAGCACTAGACTACATTTCCCCATAAGAGAGGCTACCAAGGATAAACAACTAGATTGTCGGATCCCACACATAGCAATACACGTTACACGTACACATAACATGCAAGTATGTGCTGTACAACATGGCATCACAACATAACTCAAACTCATATATATATAAGCCCAGAAGAGCCACATAGCATTCAATACAAACAGGGGTCTCATGACCCAACATTCAGAGCATACAAGCAACGGAAGCATTACATGTCTGAGTACAAACAACTACAAAAGGAAAAGACTAAGAAGCCTGACTAAACACGACCCTCCCAAGGGTACAAGATCGTAGCTGGGATACAAGCTACTCGTCGAAGTCACTAGTGTAACCAACTTCAAAACATAAATAAGAAAACGTGAGTACGAAGGTACTCAGCAAGTCTTACATCAGAACTATCTACATATGCAACATATCAACAAGGGGGTGGTGGAGTTTTAACAGCAGCAATCCAGCTTTGACTCAGTGGCTAACCTATACTACGAGTATCAGAAACTTATTTGAGGTGAGAAGATGCACACGAGTCCACATATTCACCATATCAATACTCCACTACGGATCTGTTCCCGTCTCCCTACGAGAAGGCCATCCGTAGCACTCACGCTTAACTTGCGGATTTTAGAGTATCCACTTCAAGTTGACTATGTACTACATAAGTCCTCCAAGTTTCCATATCCAAGGAAAATGGCTATTCGAATAGATAATGCTAACCCTGCAGGGGTGTACTTCTTCACACATGCTCTCGCCACTTATCGCCCTGTACACGTCATGTACCTCCGCAACCTTCAAGCGGAATTCGGGCGAGGGTGTCGGCCATGACCTAACTAACCACACAAGTCTCTCGTCCAGGTTTATCGCCTATTCAAGTTCCATCCGCAAGGAGTTCCGGCCGAAGTCTCCAGTACGGCCCCAAACGATGTGTGCAGGGTTCCCAAGCCCACCTTCCGGGTGCCACTTGGTACACCGTGCCACGGTGCCTAGTCTGTCCCAAGCCCGTCCCGTCGGACACCACCTGGTAGACAAGTAGCACTACCTACAAACGCCATAAACTAGTTGCAACTCCTGGACAGAGATCAAGTGGATTAATAAGCCGAGAGGGGCCGGATAACCGGAACCTAATGTGTGGTAGTAACTGGACTTGGATAACATGCACAGAACTCAGTGCTTAGGGACGGTTCCAATGAGACAACCCACCATGTACTCCTACATGGCCTCTCATCACTACCTTTACCAAAACGTGTTCACACACTTATCCTTTATCGGTAGGACATGTTCACCACTCCGATTCATTCCCGATGAATCAGACCTGACACAACTCTAAGCATAGCTGGCATAAAGAAAACAAGCATGGATGAGTAGGCACATCAAGGCTCAAGCAACTCTTACTCATGCTAGTGGGTTTCAACTATTTATTTTGGCAATGACAGGTCATGCAGAGGAATGGGTTCAACTACCACAGCAGAAAAGTAGCAGTTGAATCGTTGTTGTCCTAATGCAGTATAAGGAGCAGGAGCGAGAGAGTGGGATTTATCAAAATGCTCAAGGGGGTTTGCTTGCCTGATAGACGACGAAGGGGCACTGCTCCTCTGACAGGTACTCGGGAACACCTTCCGGAGTGGAACCTATCGAGAAGAAACGGTGCCGGCAATCAATACACAAACAAATGCAACAATATGATGCATGAACATGACATGTGAAAATGCTAGTGTTTGGGCTAATGCAAGAAGCTACCAAGTTCGTTGAAGCCCATTTGAATCAAAGATTCAAATGCAATTCAAAATGAAGCATTTGAAATGCCCATATTATTTTTTCACTTATACAGCATGTATAAGTTGGTTTTTCATGCATGTAACTGGCATAAATGGATTCCTTGCATTTTTCTGATAATTTTTCATATATATATTATTTCATTCTGAGCTACGGTTGAATTATTATGATTTTTAGAAGTTTTTAGCTATTTTCTGGAATTTCCTAATTATTCTAATTTAAACTAAATCCAGAAATGACTTATTGCGTCAGCATGACGTTGGTGAGATGTCAGCAAGTCAACAGGCGCGGTCCAGGTCAAACCTGACCGGTGGGACCCACTGGTCAGTGACTAACTAACCTAACCTAGTTTAATTAGCACTAACCTAGGTTAAACTAATTAGTTTTAAACCTAAACTAGACTAATTAACCGGGCGGGGCCCGCATATCATAGACCCAGAGGAGGTCAAATCCCCTGGTCAACCGGGCAAAACTGCCGGCGGCTCGACGCCGGCGAGGCCAGACGCGGCGGCGCGGCACGGAAATGTGCTACAGGGCGCTATTTGGCGCGCAGAGCGCCGCTACGGGGTGCTGGGACTCGCGCGCATCCAGGGAAGCACGCGGCTGGGCGTGGGGTGGCCTGGTTCACCGGCGGCGAGCTCACCCGTGGCGGCCGGAGCAGGGGGAAGGGGCAGGCGAGGCTGCAAGCCACGGGACGCCGGATGAGGTGCTCTACGGGCTCCTGGGAACTGCTGGAGTTCGTCTATGCATCCAGATGCGACTGGAACGAGCCCTGGCCGTGTCGGCGACATAGCCGGCGGCAAGGAGCTTACGGGTGCGACGGGGAGATAAGCTAGGGGTTGAGCACAAGGAGGGGAACACGGGGGAAACGGAGAGGAGCTCACGGCGGAGTCGCTGAGCAGGCCAGTGGGCTCGGGGAGGCGCTGAAGACGGCGAATCAGAGTCGGCAGTCGGCGGCGTCCAAGGTTGAAGACGATGGTGATGACGTCGCTATGGCGCGCCCCGGCTCACTTGGCTCGGTGGAGATGATGAAGACGATGTCGTGGATCTCCTAGGCATGTCTAGGGGGCGAGGGGGAGGCAGTGGTCGCGGCAACGGCGAGCGGTGGCGTCGGCTGCGCTCGGGTGCGTGCGAGAGAGAGAATAGAGGAGGGGAGGAGCTCGAGGGAGTGAGCGAGAGGGACCAGGGGGTGTGTGGCGATGTCCTGGGCATCGAGGCAGCGGCGGGAAGAAGGAGGTGGCGGGGCGCGTGCTCGCGCGCGGCGGCCACGCGCGCTCTATCCTCTTGGCGGGAGGTAGGTGGTGACTGGCAGAGGCCAATGGGCTGGGCCTCTGCTGGGCCGGCTCGGGGTGCCAGGTAAGCCAGGTAAGTTTTCCTTTTTTTGTTTTCTTTTCTATTTCTGATATTTGTTTTGACTTAAAATAGATACTAGCACAATTCCAAAAATGTTGGGATTCCTTGTGACCACTAGTTATAATATACCAGAGGCCCTCACCAATATCCAACATTTTTGGAGCCATTAAAATATTTATATTATTTAAACAACTCCAATTCAAATACATATGGGTTCATTCAAAAATCCAAAATGTTTAGCAAAAATGTGCATCACCTCTGGTTGTTGTTTGCAACATTTTCCAAAGACCATGAACATTTTAGGAGCATTTTGGGTTTATTGACATTCCATTTTTAATTTGAACCTATTTGAATTTGCTTTGGTGCTAGGGTTTGAAACATTCCCCAATTCAATTTCATTTGAAACTTAAACATGATGCACAAAGCAAGCCTAGGTCATACCAGAACTAGGGATGTGACAACTCGCCCCCACTCGAAAAAATCTCGTCCCGAGATTCAGGAGTTGGCAGAAAGAAAGCGGGGTACTCAAGTCAAAGACGATCTTCTCTCTCCCAAGTAGCTTCTCTCTCGGAATGATGAGACCATTGAACCTTGAGAAACTTGATGTTATGATGTCGAGTGACATGCTCTGCTTGATCCAGAATGCGAACGGGGTACTCTCGATAAGTGAGGTTATCTTGGAGATCAAGCGTTTCGTGGTCCACTCCGCGGATGGGATCCGAGAAGCAACGCCTGAGTTGAGAGACGTGGAAGACATCATGAACTCGAGAAAGATGTGGGGGTAGTTCCAACTGGCAGGCAACCTCTCCTCGTTTAGCGAGAATGCAAAAAGGACCAATGTAACGAGGAGCCAACTTGCCCTTGATACCGAAACGATGGGTACCCTTCAAAGGAGTAACCCGAAGGTAAGCCTTGTCGCCAACTTCATAAGCCACTTCCTTATGATGACGGTCATACTAGCTCTTTTGACGAGATTGGGCTGTTTTCAAATTCTCACGAATGATGTGAACTTGCTCTTCTGCCTCCTGGATCATATCTGGCCCAAAGAATTGTCTTTCACCGGTTTCTGACCAGTTCAAAGGTGTTCGACATCTTCGTCCATAGAGAATCTCAAAAGGAGCTTTCTTAAGACTGGATTGATAGCTATTGTTATAAGCAAACTCGGCGAAAGGAAGACACTTCTCCCAATCCATACCGAATGAGATAACACAAGCTTTAAGCATGTCTTCGAGAATTTGGTTGACCCTTTCCACCTGACCACTTGACTGAGGGTGGAAAGCGGTACTAAAAGAAAGATGGGTTCCCATGGCATTCTGGAAACTTTCCCAGAAATGAGAGGTGAAAAGACTGCCACGGTCTGAATTGATCTCTAGTGGAACACCATGGAGTGACACTATTCGGGAGATATATAAGTCAGCGAGCTGACTAGCAGTGATACTCTCTCAAACAGGTAGGAAGTGAGCCACTTTGGAGAGACGATCAATGACTATGAAGATAGCATTATTTACTTTCTTGGTCTTGGGAAATCCGATGATGAAGTCCATACCAACTTTGTCCCATTTCCACTTGGGAATAACTAAAGGTTGAAGGGTGCCAGTAGGTCTTTGATGCTCTGCCTTAACGCGACGACAAACGTCACAGTTGGCAATATACAGCGATTTCTCTCTTCATCCTAGTCCACCAGAACCTCTAGCGTAGGTCCTGATACATCTTGGTACTACCGGGATGAATCGTGAGAGGAGATTCATGGGCCTCCTTAAGGATCAATTGCTGCATCTGTTGACATTTGGGAACCACCAAACGGTTTCCAAAGTAGACAACACCTCGTTCATCCATAGAGAAACAGCCAGCAACTCCCTTGGAAATATTTTTCTTGATCCGAGAGATTCCCGTATCATGCTTCTGAGCCTCTATGATCTGATCCGTAAGGGTAGGTTTCGCCACCAAGGTAGAAATGGAACCATGAGGAGCTATGTGAAGGTTAAGCTTACAGAATTCCTCATGGAGGGGTGGTTGACATTGTTGCAACATGAGGTTGTTGCAATAGGATTTACGACTTAAAGCATCAGCCATGACATTGGCATTGCCTGGGGTGTAGGTGATTCCTAAGTCGTAATCCGAGATCAACTCCAACCAACATCTCTGTCTAAGATTCAGATCCGGTTGGGTGAATATATACTTGAGACTCTGATGGTCAGTGTAGATTTCGCAACGGTTACCAAGAAGGTAATGTCGCCAAGTCTTAAGTGCATAAACTATGGCTGCAAGCTCTAGATCATGTGTAGGATAATTTTCCTCATGTGGATGCAACTGTCGAGATGCATAGGCAATCACATGACGATCCTGCATAAGAATGCAACCTAGTCCTTGACGCGAAGCGTCGCAATAGCTAACAAAGTCTTTAGTGAAATCCGGTGGCACGAGTATGGGCGCAGAAGTCAGGCGTCTTTTCAGTTCGTGAAAACTGTGCTCACACTGTGGGGTCCACTCAAACCTTTTATCTTTCTTGAGAAGTTCCGTGAGGGGTTTGGCCACTTTGGAGAAGTTTTCAATGAAGCGGCGACAATAACTGGCTAGATCAAGGAAACTCCTAACTTGTTTGACCGTTTTGGGTGGAGTCCAATCGAGAACGGCTTTAACTCTCTCGGGATTGACAGCAATGCCCTTACCAGAGATCACGTGGCCTAGATAGGTCACTTCTGGCAACCAAAATTCACACTTGGAGAACTTGGCATAAAGGCGGTGCTCTCTGAGTTTTTCTAACACAAGTCTAAGATGTTCGGCATGCTCTTCCTCATTCTAAGAATATCATCGAGATAAACCACGACGAACATATCTAAGTACTCCATGAAGATCGAGTTCATCAAGCGGGAGAAAGTAGCTGGAGCATTGGTTAGGCCGAAAGACATCACGGTGTACTTGTATTGACCATAACGAGTGACAGAGGCCGTTTTGGGGATGTCCCCATTTATGATTTTGATTTGGTGGTAGCATAACCTCAAATCCATCTTGGAAAAGACTGAGGATCCAGCGAGCTGATCATACAGGTCGTTGATCCTGGGGAGCGGATACTTGTTCGTTATCGTGACCAAATTAACGGGACGATAATCTACAACCATCCGATCCGTACCATCCTTCTTCTTGACGAAGAGGACAGGACAAGCCCAAGGAGAAGAACTGGGACGGATGAAACCCTTTTGCAAGGACTCATCAAGTTGTTTCTTAAGCTTGGCTAACTCCAAAGGTGCCATCTTGTATGGTCTCCTAGAGATTGGAACAGTTCCTGGGATAAGTTCTATGACAAACTCTACACCTCTGTCAGGTGGGACACCTGGCAGTTCTTCTGGAAAGACATCCGGGAAGTCACGGACTACCGGAATATCTTCAAGGTCTGGAAGAGGGATGGCATTAAGAGAATAGAGTTGACGCCTTCCAACTCTAGTGGAGATAGTGACTATTTTGCCAGATGGATGTGTAAGTTGAACAGATCTAGTGTAACAATCGATCTTGGCATGATGAGCTGTCATCTAGTCCATGCCCAAGATGATGTTAATATCTGAGGACTTGAGAGATATCAAAGAAGCAAGGAATACCAGCATGTCAACAAGGATTTCATTACCATGGCTTACCTTGGAGGTTTGCCATTTGGAACCAGGAGTCTGGATTATCAGTGGAGTTGGCATATCACAAAATGACATGTCGTGCAACCGAGCATAACCTTCGGATATGAAGAACTGAGATGCTCCGGTATCGAACAGAACTGAAGCTGGGTGACAATTGACAAGAAGCATTCCCAATATGACGTCGGGATCATCTTGAGCTTCTGTAGCTGAGACGTGGTGCACACATGCTCGTTCAGTGGTGGCTGGCTTGGTACCGATCATCTTGCCTGATGGCTTTTCACGGCCAACAGACCTCTCAGACTAGGGTGGAGTATAACTGGAATGAGGGCAGTCACATGCATAGTGTCCTGGTTCTCCGCAGGTGAAGCAAGTTCCTGAGGTAGGACGTGGACCTACATTGGCAAGTGGTCCACTAATAGGCCTGGGTGGAGCACATTGCTGAGCTAGGTGAGGCGCCACATCAGATGGCCTCGATGCATATCCAGGTGGAAGAGTTGAGTTCGGAATCCAAATCCGTCGCTTCTGAGAGCCAGAGCGGGAGGAAGAACCCAGATCACGGTTGTGCTTACGAGACTCCTCGTAAGTGAGCTGAGCTGTCTCTGTATTAATGGCCTTGTTCACAAGAGCCTGGAAAGTATCACAATGATGCAGGTGGAGATCACGACGCAACTTAGGGTTGAGACCCTTCCGGAACCTAGCCTGCTTCTTGGCGTCTGTGGACACTTCTTCTGTAGCATAGCGGGCGAGGTTTTCAAACTCTCTACTGTAAGCATCAACAGGCAGCTTACCCTGGGTAAAACTACAGAACTCTTCTCTCTTGCGGTCAATGAGAGCCTGAGGAATGTGGTGCTCATGAAAAGCCTCGGTGAAATCCCTCCAGGTAGGAATCTGACCAGACGGAAGCATAGCCTCATAGCTCTGCCACCAAATACTAGCAGGACCTTCCAGGTGATAGGTAGCATAGGTGACCTTGTCACCTTCAGCTACGTTCGCAGAATGCAACTTGTGAGTGATGCTCCGGAGCCAGTCATCCGCATCGAGTGGCTCAATGGAATGATGGAAGGTGGGTGGTTTCAGACCAATGAAGTCGGTGATAGAAACCAACTTCTTACGCTGATGTGCGGTGTTCTGCTCAATCTGTGCCAGCAAGCGGTTAGTCTCACGCTTGTTCCTCTCGGATGCTAACAAGAACTCTGCCATCAAAGGCTGGTCAGGAGGATCCTCATCCCTACCATCTCCGTGGTTCTTGCTATGAGCAACTGAACCTCGGTTAGCAGATGTCATCCTAGCACATAAACCAAGGAAACAAGGATGGAATTAGCATCGACATAAGGATCCGGAATGTAATGCAAAAGCATTGGAAACTCTTGAAATCCTAGGACAATTCCGACAGCATAATGGCTGTAAATGCTCAAAAAGGATTTTGAGACATTCATCAAAGGAATAGCATAATCAATCAGCATCATAATATCAAGGTTCTGGGTCAAACTGATGACACACGGCAGTAGTAGAACTGTACGGAGACACAACCCAACAATCCTAAGACTTTACGGTTTAGTAACATGTCATCCTGAGAGATAGACGAGAACCGAGGCCTTAACCCTCGTAGAAAAGAAGAGGCTGACTCAGAAAGAATGACATGAGGTAAAGGAGTAAAAAGAGCCTTACGTTTCCTTTCACAATCAATTCCCTTATATAACTAAAGCATTTCTAGACTCAACTTCGACCAGTTTGGCTTGGTAATCCTACAGTCAGTCAGGCTCTGATACCAACGCTGTCAGGACCCCGATCCTAAGTCACACCAATCTCGCATGTAACACATCATATCACTTTGCGGCCTCACGCATGGTATTCCCACGGGTGCCACCTTACCTAGCCCGGGACCGTTTGCGCCTTTTGGCTCACGTATATGATAGTGTCGCTAGCATCCATATGACAGAGAACCCGGGCCGACATGACTAGTCGTGAACCCAAAGTGGCACTAACTTACAGGGACAGGCATACATGAATCAACCTCGAGCATGTCGGTCAACAGCGTATGAATCCGGGCTGTAGCAACTAGGCTAACAGGACTCCGGGAACCCGGGCTGTAGCAGGCTAACAGGACTCCGGATGTCTCCACGTGACATTTCCTCAAAGGGACAGACACAGGAACGAAGTGAATCACATGTCGGCCAGTCTAAGTGTTCCGGAGCAGTAGTGCTGGGCTAGCAGGACTCCGGTAAACCGGGCTATAGCGGACTACCAAGGCTCAGTGGAAGCACTAGACTACATTTCCCCATAAGAGAGGCTACCAAGGATAAACAACTAGATTGTCGGATCCCACACATAGCAATACACATTACACGTACACATAACATGCAAGTATGTGTTGTACAACATAGCATCACAACATAACTCAAACTCATATATATAAAAGCCCAGAAGAGCCACATAGCATTCAATACAAGCAGGGGTCTCATGACCCAACATTCAGAGCATACAAGCAACGGAAGCATTACATGTCTGAGTACAAACAACTACAAAAGGAAAAGACTAAGAAGCCTGACTAAACACGAGCCTCCCAAGGGTACAAGATCGTAGCTGGGATACAAGCTACTCGTCGAAGTCACTAGTGTAACCAACTTCAAAACATAAATAAGCAAACGTGAGTACGAAGGTACTCAGCAAGTCTTACATCAGAACTATCTACATATGCAACATATCAACAAGGGGGTGGTGGAGTTTTAACAGCAGCAAGCCAGCTTTGACTCAGTGGCTAACCTATACTATGAGTATCAAAAACTTATTTGAGGTGAGAAGATGCACACGAGTCCACATATTCACCATATCCATACTCCACTACGGATCTGTTCCCGTCTCCCTACGAGAAGGCCATCCGTAGCACTCACGCTTAACTTGCGGATTTTAGAGTATCCACTTCAAGTTGACTATGTACTACATAAGTCCTCCAAGTTTCCATATCCAAGGAAAACGGCTATTCGAATAGATAATGTTAACCCTGCAGGGGTGTACTTCTTCACACACCTCTCGCCACTTATTGCCTTGTACACGTCATGTACCTCCGCAACCTTCAAGCGGAAGTCGGGCGAGGGTGTCGGCCACGACCTAACTAACCACACAAGTCTCTCGTCCAGGTTTATCGCCTATTCGAGTTCCATCCGCAAGGAATTCCGGCCGAAGTCTCCAGTACGGCCCCAAACGATGTGTGCAGGGTTCCCAAGCCCACCATCCGGGTGCCACTTGGTACACCGTGCCATGGTGCCTAGTCTGTCCCAAGCCCGTCTTGTCGGACACCACCTGGTAGACAAGTAGCACTACCTACAAATGCCAGAAACTAGTTGCAACTCCTGGACAAAGATCAAGTGGATTTATAAGCCGAGAGGGACCGGATAACCGGAACCCAATGTGTGGTAGTAACTGGACTTGGATAACATACACAGAACTCAGTGCTTAGGGATGGTTCCAATGAGACAACCCACCATGTACTCCTACATGGCCTCTCATCCCTACCTTTACCAAAACGTGTTCACACGCTTATCCTTTATCGGTAGGACATGTTCACCACTCCGATTCATTCCTGATGAATCAGACCTGACACAACTCTAAGCATAGCTGGCATAAAGAAAACAAGCATGGATGAGTAGGCACATCAAGGCTCAAGCAACTCCTACTCATGCTAGTGGGTTTCTACTATTTACTGTGGCAATGACAGGTCATGCAGAGGAATGGGTTCAACTACCGTAGCAGAAAAGTAGCAGTTGAATCGTTGTTGTCCTAATGCAGTATAAGGAGCAGGAGCGAGAGAGTGGGATTTATCAAAATGCTCAAGGGGGTTTGCTTGGCTGATAGACGACGAAGGGGCACTGCTCCTCTGACAGGTACTCGGGAACACCTTCCGGAGTGGAATCTATCGATAAGAAACGGTGCCGGTGATCAATACACAAACAAATGCAACAATATGATGCATGAACATGACATGTGCAAATGCTAGTGTTTGGGCTAATGCAAGAAGCTACCAAGTTGGTTGAAGCCCATTTGAATCAAAGATTCAAAAGCAATTCAAAATGAAGCATTTCAAATGCCCATATTATGTTTTCACTTATACAGCATGTATAAGTTGGTTTTTCATGCATGCAACTGGCATAAATGGATTCCTTGCATTTTTCTGATAATTTTTCATATATATATATAAATTATTTCATTCTGAGCTACGGTTGAATTATTATGATTTTTAGAAGTGGCGAAAATGCTGGGACTCGGAGCTATGGCACGGAAATGCGCTACATGGCGCCATTTGGCGCGCGGAGCGCAGCTACGGGGTGCTGGGACTCGCGCGCATCCAGGGAAGCACGCGGCTGGGCATGGGGTGGCCTGGTTCCCCGGCGGCCGGAGCAGGGGGAAGGGGCAGGCGAGGTTGCAAGCCACGGGGACGCTGGATGAGGTGCTCTACGGGCTCCTGGGAACTGCTGGAGTTCGTCTATGCACCCAGATGCGACTGGAACGAGCCCTGGCCGCGTCAGCGACATCGCCGGCGACAAGGAGCTTACGGGTGCGACGGGGAGATAACCTAGGGGTTGAGCGCGAGGAGGGGAACAGGGGGAAACGAAGAGGAGCTCACGGCGGAGTCGCTGAGCAGGCCAGTGGGCTCGGGGAGGCGCTGAAGACGGCGAATCGGAGTCGGCAGTCGGCGGCGTCCAAGGTTGAAGACGATGGTGATGACGTCGCTATGGCGCACCCCGGCTCGCTTGGCTCGGTGGAGTTGACGAAGACGACATCGTGGAACTCCTGGGCATGTCCAAGGGGCGAGGGGGAGGCAGTGGCCGCGGCAACGGCGAGCGGTGGAGTCGGCTGCGCTCGGGTGGGTGCGAGAGAGAACAGAGGAGGGGGAGGACCTCTAGGGAGTGAGCGAGAGGGACTAGGGGGTGCGTGGTGACGTCCTGGGCGTCGAGGCAGCGGCGGGAAGCAGGAGGTGGCGGGGCACGTGCTCGCACGCGGCGGCCATGCGCGCGCTGTCCTCTTGGCGGGAGGTAGGTGGTGACTGGCAGAGTCCAGTGGGCTGGGCCTCTGCTGGGCCGGCTGGGGGTGCCAGGTAAGCCAGGTAAGTTTTCCTTTTTTTGTTTTCTTTTCTATTTCTAATATTTGTTTTGACTTAAAATAAATACTAGCACAATTCCAAAAATGTTGTGATTCCTTGTGACCACTAGTTATAATATACCAGAGGCCCTCACCAATATCCAACATTTTTGGAGCCATTAAAATATTTATATTATTTAAACAGCTCCAATTCAAATACATATGGGTTCATTCAAAAATCCAAAATGTTTAGCAAAAATGTGCATCACCTCTGGTTGTTGTTTGCAACATTTTCCAAAGGCCATGAACATTTTTGAGGAGCATTTTGGGTTTATTGAAATTCCATTTTTAATTTGAACCTATTTGAATTTGCTTTGGTGTTAGGGTTTGAAACATTCCCCAATTCAATTTCATTTGAAACTTAAACATGATGCACAAAGCAAGCCTAGGTCATACCAGAACTAGGGATGTGACGCTCAGAAAGCGGGCTAAGTTGTCAACTGGTGGTGGTGGTGGTGGGTTGTTGTTGTTGTTGTTGTTTCCTTGATTCTGAACTAACAACTGCATTAGTGTATTCTGCTGTTCGATCAACTGAGTGAGCTCCGGTGGGAAAGTAAATCTAGGGTCACGTCTCGGAGGCATCTGAGGGTTTAGAGGGAAGAGAATAGAATAGAATGAGGTCTAGTGAGAAAAACACTACCCATATGCACATGAGACAAACACAATCATATCACTCAATCAATCAAGCAAGGCATACAATCGATCTAACTATTGTTACAAAAGTGCTCGGACTATACTATATACATGGTGGATTACTACTACTGATGTGGTGGTCTACTCGAAATATTGATCGGTCGAAAACTCCATGATGTCTGCTCCAGCTTCATCTTCATAGTCATCATCGCTATCGTCGGGGTCCGAGTCGGTGTCGTCGATGATGATGTAGTCCTCAGAACGAATCTCCTTGGGTTCATCGTCTTCTCCTCCTGGCGCGGGGTCTCTCATGAATACTCCTAGCTTCCTTTCCAGATCGTCATTCTTCTCCACTAGTACGACGATTTCCTCCTCATAATCTTCGTGAGTAGCCTTGAGTTCTTCCTCCAGCTCCGTGATCCTTGTCATTGCCTTCTTCAGATCTATCATGCCTGCGCACATCTGGTTCTCCTGGCGACGAATGTGCTAGTTTAACTCCTGGATGAAAGCTGCGATTGATCTATCCTTCCTGGTGCTGATCATCTCCCATTGCTCATCTCGGCGCCCACAAATCTGATAGATAGTATCCTTAAGCTCCTTATGGTAAACTTCTCCAATGCGTCCCATGGTGATGTGAGCTGCCACACTCTTTCCTAGACTCCAGGTTGGTGCATCAAAGGAAAACTCTATGGGTTTGGTGACTAGCGCGAATGTCCTTCCTGGAACTTGAACTTGAATCATCCATCGCTCCTCTTCTGGTAAGGTGGCGTTGTAAGTCCGGTGAAGCTTGGTATTCCAATGTTCAGGTACTTAGTGACTTCCATCAAGTGTCGTCCAAAAGGTGCTTCTTCATCCGGTTGTGCAAACTTATTCCTTGCATCTGCCATCCTAAAGAGTAGAAAATGGAGAGGAGTCAGAAATGAGAAGAGAGTGGTGATCTAGGGCTTTAGCTTAGTGGTCGTGTCCTACACTCAGCGTGTGCTTTGATACCATCTTGTAGCGACCCGACCTCAAACGGTCAAGTCTCTGTGCTTTAGTGTCATCCCTAGATCGGTAATGATGACACACATAGTACTCGAAGGATTTATAACAGAGTAGCACTCACACACTTATTACATCGAATGTCTCAAAAGAGAACTTATTAAAATAAATATGGCTTAAGGCCATCTAATACGATAACAGCGGAAGGCTTGGAAGATAAAGTGAGTCCATCAACTCCAACGGCATAGCTGAGCTATACGGCAACGACCTAACGAACCTTACTCCTGGTCTGAAAAGTCTGCAACATAATACGTTGCAGCCCGAAAACGGGTCAGCACATGGAATATGCTGGCAATATAACACGGTAGAGCAAGAACAGAATAATGCTATCACTATATGCATATTTGGCTAGTGGAAAGCTCTACGGTTAAAGTTTTGCGAAAAGCCAATTTTTCCCTACAACAAAGGAATAGATTTCATTTAATTATCATGGTAGTTGAAACATCATTGAGAAGGTTCCTCCAACTCAATCCCAATTAAAAGTAATTATCAACCCAACAATATTAATTTAGAGTGATGAGATACATATGATAATCCAAGTACTAGACTCTCAAGATGTCCATAACCGGGGACACGGCTAACCATGATTAGTTTGTACACTTTGCAGAGGTTTGTGCACTTTTCCCCACAAGACTCGATCTCCTCTGTTGGATTTCTCGCACTACATGGTGTTTGGGGAACGGATGACCGAGACACAGTCTTTCAGAAGCATTAACTCTCTACTCCGGATAGACTATACCACCTACAACCCACTACCTGCTAGTCTACGTCTTCAAGAGCTTCACGCAACTTACTCAACTATGCTAGAGCCCACAATAGCTTGTGTCTGCACACGGAAGTTTCTAGCATGAAATATCTCAGTTCCCTTTGAGCCTGGGTGGCGGACCTTAGGATTATCACACGGGTACTCCGGGATATCCTAGGACAACACTGGGTTCTCCAGGTGCCCGACAAGCAATCCACCCAGATGCGTATTAAGTTGCCACCTTAAGTTGAACCATTAATTAACAATCTCACATCTGTCATGGTTTCTCTCAACCAAACCACGTCTACGAGCATAGCATGGCAACATAAGCAATACGTAGAAGTAACTCCAAAGGGTTTGATAATAAACAGGTGAATAGGTACTACCTCATCTACTTCCCAATCCCACATGTTATCAAGTCCTAACCATGCAGTGTTTGAGGGTCGAAACTAATGCATAAAAACTAGGTGATAAAGGGATATGATCAAAGTGTTACTTGCCTTGCTGATGATCCGCAAAACCTAGAGACTCGATGTAGCACGCTTCGCACTCCGGGTACTCTATCGCAATCAAACAAGCATACAATAAGCAATAAAACAAAGATGCACGAGTAAAACTCAAATAAGAGATCTAACCAGAAAGTTCAACTTAAGAACTCCGGTTTGCAAAAAGAATCAAATCAAACGGAGCAACGAAACTCAAACTGCGAAAGAAACAAGATCCGATTACTAATCTGGACTGAAGTCAAATTTTACTGAATCAAAATCGTGTTCAAGTTGGTTAAACGGAAAGAGGGTTTCGAGACGAAACTCTAGGCGCTTGAATCGCCTGATTTCGATAAACGAGCGAAAAGTTATACTAAAACGAAAATCGGATTAGAAATGGCGATCGAAAATAATCGCAGAAAATCCGAGAAAAAGAAAAACTAACGAACGGACGTTCGCTGTCTGTGGCTAAACGGTGAAAACCGTTCGTTAAAACGAACATAAAAACGGCCGTTCGCTAAACAACTAAACCGAAAATAAACCGAACCGGATCTAATAAAAAAACAGATCTAGGGTTTCAAAAAAACAAAACGGTTTTCTCATCAAAACCAAGGCGGCTACCTCGGGTCTGGCTGGATTCCAGCGAGGTTCGGCGACTCCGGCGCGACGGTGGCAGCGACGGGCGGCGGTGCAGGGCGGGTCGACGGCGGCAGCGGTGGGCGGCGGCAGGGGCAGCGTGGGCGGCGGCGGCGCCGGGCGGCTAGGTTTATGGTTCGGGGCGAGGTGTGGCTGGGCTGGCTCGGGTGCGGCTTATAAAAGGGCTGGCCCGAGGTCTCCTGGCCGGGTATGGCCCGAAGTCGGTTTGACTTTTTTTTAATAATTCCGACGTGCAGAAAAAGAAAGAAAAGAAATACTAAACAGACTCCAAAAATCCCGAAATAAAATTTCCCCGTCCTATAAAAATAAGCCGGATAAGGTGAACATCTATTTGGGCCTAAAATACAATTTTTAAAAATACATATTTTTCCTAATTCAAATAAAATAGCTATAAAACTCTAAACAAAAATCTTATTTGATTTTAATATTAAACCTTTGATATTTCTCTATTTTGAGGAAGTCATTTTATCCTCTCTCTTTTATTTATATAAAAGAAATAATCAAAGAAAATAATTAAAATCAAACGATCCTCTTTCCAAAATTCGAGAAAACTCGAATATGAAAATAATGAAATCCCCAACTTTCTCTGTAGGTCCTTGAGTTGCGTAGAATTTCTAGGATCAAGCCAAAATGCAATAAAATACGATATGCAATTGATGATCTAATGTATAACATTCCAAATTGAAAATTTGGGATGTTACACGGACACAGGTAGTAGAGGTAAACTCTCTCCGTAGATTTGATGAAGGTGATATCCCTCATAATAAGTCTGCTAGACAATGCTTGGATGAGTTTGATAATTTTATTGTTAAACAAGAAAATTTCAATGCTTATGTTAGTAGACAATTTAAACGTAATGCTTACATGCTTGACCACTTGGGTGATTATATGAGTAGAATCATTAATGATCTTAAGCTTATTAGTAAACATGCTTCCATGGTTCCAACTCAAGTAGAGAAAGTACTTAAGGCACAAGATGATTTGCTTAATGAGTTGAATAGTAAGAATAATGATAATGCTGTTAGGGTTATGACTAGAGGTGGTAAAATGACCCATGAACCTTTGTATCCTGAGGGCCATCCTAAGAGAATTGAGAAGGATTCTCAGAGAATTAGTACCGACGCACCTAGTCCTTCTACTAAAAAGAAAAAGAAAACTGATAGGACTTTGCATGCTAGTGAACCTGCTATAGACACACATGAGAATCCCAATGATATTTCTATTTTTGATGCGGAGACACAATCTGGTAATGAACATGAACCTACTGCTAATGTTAATGATGACGTTCATGTTGATGCTCAACCTAGTAATGATAATGATGTAGAGAATGAACCTGCTGTTGATCTTGATAACCCACAATCAAAGAATCAACATTATGATAAGAGAGACTTCATTGCTAGGACACATGGTAAAGAAGGAGAGCCATGGGTTCAGAAACCCATGCCCTTTCCTCCTAAGCCATCCAAGAAAAAGTATGATGAGGATTTTGAGCGCTTCGCTAAAATGATTAGACCTATCTTTTTGCGTATGCGTTTGACTGATATGCTTAAAATGCCTCCTTATGCTAAGTATATGAAAGATATTGTTACAAATAAAATAAAAATACATGAAGCTGATATTTCCAGCATGTTTGCTAATTATACTTTTAAGGGTGGAATGCCAAAGAAACTTGGAGATCCTGGAGTACCAACTATACCATGCTCCATTAAAAGAAACTATGTTAAAACTGCTTTATGTGATCTTGGAGCTAGTGTTAGTGTTATGCCTTTCTCTTTGTATCGTAGACTTGATTTGAATAAGTTGACACCTACTGAATCTCTTTGCAATTGGTTGATAAATCAACTACTATACCCATCGGTATTTGTGAGCATGTGCGTGTTGTGGTTGCAAACGTTACTATCTTAACGGACTTTGTTATTCTTGATATTCCCGAGGACGACAGTATGTCGATCATCCTTTTTGAATACTGCACGGGCTGTTATTGATTGCAACAAAGGAAATGTCACTTTTCATGTTAATGGTAATGAACATACGGTACACTTTCCGAACA
Source organism: Triticum urartu (assembly GCF_003073215.2). Taxonomy (NCBI): domain Eukaryota; kingdom Viridiplantae; phylum Streptophyta; class Magnoliopsida; order Poales; family Poaceae; genus Triticum; species Triticum urartu. Next base: position 604,965,928 of record NC_053024.1, on the reverse strand, counting down.
AACAACCTGAAGTTCATAGTATCAACTCTATTGGAAAATTTTCAACTATTACTATTGGAGCTTTTGAATTCCCTCTTCCTACTGTCAAAAAGAAATATGATATTCTTATTGTTGGGGAAATGCATATCCCCGTTGATGTAACCTAGTGTTTTTCAAAAATTCTCCGGTTTCATGTCATTCGAAAGAAGTTCATTCATAAGACTTGATAAACCTTGTTAATAGATTCCTTTTTGATGAGCATGAGATGGATGAATTTAGAAAGCACAACTCTCTGTACGCATTCTTTATATTCTGTTATTTTGTTGAAATAAAGAAAAAAATAGTATTTTCTGTCTATTTTCTGAATTATCCATGCAATAAAAAATGTCCCAAAAATAAAAGTTATCCAAATGCCCTGAAAATTGGATATGATTATTTTAGAATTTCTGGTGCAAAGAACACACCAGGGGGCCTCACCATTTGGCCACAATGGTGGAGGGCACGCCCACCCCCTTGGGGCAGGCCCCCTGACCTTGTGGGCCCCACATGGCCCCCCTCCACTTATTCCAGCACCCATCCAATCTTGCTTCCTCCAAAAAAAATCACTCCATAGCTCAAACTCGTGTTCTTGCTCATCTTGTCGCCATTTTCGATCTCCTTGTTCAAAGCTTCATTCACAAAACTGCTTTGCGGGATTGTTCTTTGGTATATTACCTCTCCAATGGTCCAATTAGTTTTGTTCTAGCGCTTTATTTATTGCAAATTTTTGTTGCCTTGGTGACCCTGTTCTTGAGCTTGCATGTCAAATTTATATGGTCCAAAGTAGTTTTGATGCATGATTTAGCCTCTAGGCACTTGTAGGAGTAGTTGCTATCAATCTTGTTGAGTTTGGTTCACTTTTATTTTGAGTCACTAAAAATTTCAGAAATTTTTTAGAGGAATAAAAATGTCCAGGAAAATGTATCAAGGTGGTTCTTCGAGGAGCAAGGACCAAGGCCTACGATTCGTGAGCAGGACCTTGAACCACCAAGGGAAGCTCAAGTGAAGCCGTGTGAATGGTCGTCGGATGAATTTATGGATCATGCAGGTTACAAGAATGATTTCTATGTGTACGTACAAAATGCCGGGCTTGAGGACTTCTTATGAGACAAGTGCTTACAATATTATTATCTCACTGATTCCTTCGTGTGGTGGTTTTAGTTTTCATCCAAGCGTAATACTCATACTGTCCTGTTTGACCTTTATGATGAATCTTATACCATGGACCTAGAAGATTTTTATGACGCATGCAAAATTCCATAATGGGGTAATCTTAGTGAGCCTCACAAATCTTAATACACTGATTTCCTTGCTAGCATCACTGTTGGAGAAACTAGAAATATCACGCAAGCAACCGTAGGGAGCATTCACTTTCCTGCCATACATTATTTTGCTCTCTTTATCGGTAGGTGCATTAATGGTAAACATAAGCATTGCCACATTTGTGTTCCAGATCTTAGTGTCCTCAAGTGTGCGGTGTTAGGTGATAAACGATATAATCTGGGGGCTATTATTGCTAGGAGGCTACACCATAATGCTAAAGATGGAGATTTATTTGGTGAGATTTATGCAACTCGTTTAGCTAATTATTTGGGTGTACCCATAAGGGGTTATGACATTGAGTTGCCACCTGCTTTTCTAGATTATTGTAGCGACCAGACCTCAAACGGTCCAATCTCTGTGCTCAGGTATCATCCCTGGATCAGTAATGCTGACACCACACAGTACTTGAAGGATTTATAACAGAGTAGCAATCACACACTTATTACATCGAGTGTCTCAAAAGAGAACTTATTACAATAAATATGGCTTAAGGCCATCTAATAACGATAACGGCGGAAGGCTTGGAGGATAAGTGAGTCCATCAACTCCAACGGCATCACTGAGTATAGAACCACGACCTAAAAGGCACCCTACTCGTTGTCTGAAAAGTCTGCAACATGAACGTTGCAGCCCGAAACGGGTCAGCACATGGAATATGCTGGCAATGTAACACATAGAGAATGATGGAAGAATAAAACTATACTACATGCATATTTGGCTGGTGGAAAGCTCTATGGTTATAGTTTTGCATAAAGCCAATTTTATTTAACTATCATGGTAGTTGTTAAACATTGAGAATGGTTGACAACATTCTCAATCCCAATTAAGCATCATCATTAAAAACCCAACAAAATTAATTAGAGTAACATTATGAGATTCACATGATAATCCAGGTACTAGATACTCAAGATGTCCATAACCGGGGACACGGCTAATCATGATTAGTTTATACACTCTACAGAGGTTTGCGCACTTTTCCCCACAAGACTCGATCTCCTCCGTTGGATTTCTCGCACTACAGGGTGTTTGAGAAACGGATGACCGAGACATAGTCTTTCAGAGGCGCTAGCACCTTACGATCAGGTAGACCGTACCACCTACATCCCCTACATCTGCTAGTCTACCACTGTAAGAGTTCGCACGACTTAGTCAACTATGCTAGAGCCCATAGTAGCTTGTGGCTGCACACGGAAGTTTCCAGTATGAATAATCTCATGATCCCTTTGAGCCTGGGTGGCGGTCCAAAAAGAAAAACAGGCAATCGCTGGAATACCCAGGTGCCTCAATCCACCCAGATGTGTATTTAAGTTGCCACCTTAGATAAACCATTAAATTATCAATCTCACATCTGTCATGGATTTCACTCACCCAATCCATGCCTACTAGCATAGCATGGCATAACAAGCAAATGTAGAAGTAACTCCCAAAGGTTTGATAATAACAGGTAATAGGTACTACCTCATCTACTTCCCAAACCCACAATTTAATTAGATCCTAAATCAATGCAATGTGTGAGGATTGATCTAATGCAATAAAAACTGGGTAGTAGGATGGTATGATCAAAGTGTTACTTGCCTTGCTGATGATCCGTGAAACGTAGCGATTCGAAGTAGCAAGCGGCGCACTCCGGATACTCTATCGCAAACAAACAAGCATACAATAAGTACTCAACTAATGCACAGGTAAAACTCGAATAAAAGATCCAACCAGATAGTTCAACTTAAGAACTCCAGTTGGCAAAAGAACCAAATCGAACGAAGCAACAAAAGACAAACGGCAAAATAAAAAGGCTTCGTTTACTATTCTAGATCTAGGGCAATTTTTACAGAGGCAAAAACATGTTCGGAAAGAGGGTTTCGAGACGAAACTCCAGGCGCTTGAATTGCCTGATTCTGAAAAACGAGCAAAAAGTTAAACTAAAATGAACATCGGATCAGAAATCGCGATCAGAAAAATCGCGGATTTAATCCGAGAAAAAGAAAAACGACGAACAGAATAACGAACGAACGTCCATTTTCTGGAACTAAACGATGAACGCGTTCGTTAAAACGAACGGATGAGTGAACGCTCGCTAAATAAATAAACCGGAGAAAAACTGATCTATTTAAAAAAATGAAAACTCGGGTTTTCTAAAAAAACCGAAACGGCTTTTCTTAGAAAACTGGGGCGGCGGCTACCTCGGCTCGGGGCTCCAGCGAGGCTCCGTCTGGGCTCCGGCGACGGCGGATGGTGTGGGGCGGCGGCTGCGGGAGGTGGCAGGGGCGGCGGCTGCGGAGTGCGACGGCGGCGGCAGGCGGCTGCGGCGGCGCGGGTGGCGTGGGGAGGCGGCGGCGGTGTGGGGCGGCTCCAGGGGGTCCGGCGGGGTTTATAAAGGGAGGGGGAGGCGGCGACTTGGGGAAGGGGGCGGCCTCGGCAGGCGGGTCCTCCTCGGACTCAGCGGCGGCTGCGGTCGGGACTCCTGTCCCGACCCGGGCGGGAGGCGGTGGCGGCTGGTTGGGCCGGCCTGCTCGGCTGGGCCCTTGGCCCAGTCGGGCGCGGGGTCTCTTTTTTTAAAACAATTTCGCTGCGACTAAACAAATTCTAGAAAAATAAATAAAATTCTAAAAATGCCAAAACAAATTTTCGCCGTCTAAATAAAATATTTAGAACAGGATGAACATTTTCTTAGCCCTAAATGCAATTTTTGAAAACGTGCAATTTTTCCTAAATTCAAATAAAATAGCAAATAAAACCAAAATAAAATCTTATTTGATTTTTTATTAAATCCCCAATATTTCTTTATTTTGGGAAAGTCATTTTATCCCCTCTCTCATAATTTTTATAATAGAAATAATTGGAGATAAAATAAATAAAATCAAATGATGCTATTTTCAAAATTGAGACAACTCAAATATGAAAATAACGAAATCCCCAACTCTCTCCGAGGGTCCTTGAGTTGCATGAAATTTCTAGGATCAACCAAAATGCAATAAATATGATATGCAATAATGATCTATTATATAACATTCCAAATTGAAAATTTGGGATGTTACAATTATGAGGCTATGGTACACTACCAGTTTCTTAAGAGGAACGAACAGTCCCTCCAGTACCGACTAATCTTTGATAGACGACACGCCGTCCATATTACTCTTCCTGCTCCTGCTTTCTTTACCTTTCAGGCGAATGGACGATACTTTATAACTAGAGAGGAGGCAAATCAGTATGAGAGAAGAGCGGAGGCTGCTCGCCTCCATGTTGTAGCCCTTCAGGCAGTAGCTGATGCGTCTCAGTACAACCTGATACGCTTGATTGTTCCATGCTGTTATATTATCAATCTTGGATGTTTTATAATCATTTTATAGTCATTTTATATCATTTTTTGGTACTAACCTATTGACATAGTGCCAAGTGCCCGTTGCTATTTTCTGCATGTTTTTTTACATCGCAGGAAATCAATACCAAATGGATTCCAAATGCAACGAAACTTTACGGAGATTTTTTTTGGACCAGATGTAACGCCCCGGGTCTGATGTGCCAGGTGTCTTCCAGTTATTCGCTGTCATTGCCATGTCATTTGCTTGCGTGTTGCACTTTGCCATGTCATCATGTGCATCTCATTTGCATTCATGTTCGTCTCTTGCATCTGGTCTTTCTCTCCATTGTCTGTTTCGGAATCCGATACTCTCACATGCACCCGTCGCCCCTCTCAGATCTTGTTTCGTGAGTGGGAGAAAAACGTTCTCGGAATGGACCGAGATTTGTCGAGTTTTCTTGGTATATCACCGGTAGACCGCCTGTCAAATTTCATTCCATTTGGAGGTCGTTTGATGCCCCAACGGTTAACCGCATTAACCGAAACCCCTCTTTCTCTTTGCAGCCCAACACCCCTTCACAACAGCCCACTAGCCCATCTACCCCCCCCCCATGCTCTCCGTCGTTGAGTCACAATCGTGTGGGTGAAAACCGCACCTCAATAGCCCTCTCCTAGCTCCCTATGCCTATATAAACACCTCCCCCTCCATTTTTCGCGGACGAAACCCTAGCCTCCCCTCTCCTGCCGCCGCTGGACATGTTCGTCTGCGCCAGACACGTTCGCCGGATATGTTGCCCGGCCAATCCAAGGCCGCCACCTCAGTGTCTCTGCCTCCCGCACCCACTTAGGGGCCGCCACGTGTCCCACGCCACCTCGCCGGCTCCCCCGCTGTCGTCGGGCCCGCGAGCCCAGATCTGGCCCGTCAGGCCCGAACCAGCGCCCGCGCCTCCGCTCCTTGCCTCCCGAGCACCGCCGGCCGCCTCCAGCGCCGCCGACCGCCGCTGTCGCCTGCGCGCTCCTCCGCCTCGCGCCCCGCACCGAATGCCGCCAGCCACCGCGGGCCTCGCCGGCGCTCCCTGCTGCGGGATCCGCGCCTCCGACGCCCCTGCTCACCTGCTCCGGCGCACCCGAGCTCCCCCATCGCCCGAGCCCCGCCGCTGGAGCACTGTCCTCGCTGGACCTCGCCGGATCTGCATCGTCGCCGGCCTCGCGTCGACCCCGTGACCTGACCAAATCGGGACGGCCTCGTCCATCCCGGCCCCGTCCCAGGGATCCCGGGCCCGTGATCCAAACGCCGCACCTACATGACTCCATCCCGCCCTGAATCCCTCTGTCCAGTTTCATCGAGGTCTAAATTTTCTCTAAGTCCCTAAAAACTCATATTATGTGTGCATGTTTGGGTGGCGCTAGCTTTGTGCATGTTGATCCTATGGAGGTGTGTGATATGTCAAATTGTTCATCTCTGAGTGCTCTACATGCTAGTGTCATTTGCATGCATGTAAATGTTAATCTTGATGCCTTAATCATTGTTGCAAGAGTGCTATGTGATGTTAACTGCTTAAGTTTGTCATAACTTGCAGATTTGTCTTTTTCATAGCATTTTATGTGTTTGTCTTTTGAGCATCATGTCCATATGTTTTAGGAGAATCTTCATGCCATCTTTACAGTGGTGCCTATTGCCATCCATGTATTTTTATGTGCCTTGTGATGACTAGCTCAAGCTTGCAAAGTGTGCTACTTGATGTTGCTGATTTCCGAGACTTAGTGATTTTTGCTAAGTCTGTAACTGTTACATCATGTTGCTATGTTAACTTGAAGCTACCATCAATTCCATGCATAATCTGGAGATGCCTAGTTGACATGTTTTGATGTCCATGGTATACTCTATCATGTCATGCCTTTTGATGCCTCATATATGTCCTTTAGCATATGTTTTCATTGCCATGAACATGCCTAAATGATGGTCCAGTTTTCTGTTAACTTCATGATGCCATGTTGTGAGCTTGTTATTGATTAATCTATGCCTCTTTTGGAGTTGCTCCAAATACATGAATTGAAGTGTGCTATGAGTTATTTGTCCTCATGTCCAGTTTAATAATTTTGGACTTCATATGACCTCTGTTCCAAGCTTGCAAACATGCTATGCTAATGTTGTTGTTTTACACTTGCTGAAACTGTTACAACATTCAAACTTAACGTGTTGGTTCCCACTAGTCCATGAGCCATATGTATATGATGCCTTGAGGTTATTTGCTCCTTGTTATGTGTACTTTGATTCCATGCCCTTGGTTTCCATATAACTTGTTGTAGCTTGTCTCTTTATTGCGCTAAAGTTGCCATCATGTTAACAGCATGTTCCTTTTTTGCAAGCATCATAGTAATTACCCCATACTTCATATGAACTTGTGCCCATGGACTAAGTTGAAGTATACTATGTCTACTACAGGCCCATGTCTTTTTCATGTTTATTAAAGTTGTTATGCTTGTTGTTATGTGCCTCCAAAGTCAGCATCATAATGTTATTGTCTTGCATTCCCAGATTTCCTCGAAGTCTGAGAATCAGCTTATGTCATGTTGCATCTTGGCTTGTTGATTGCCATTGATCTAGGGGTTATATGGAGTTGCTTAGTAATAAAGTTTTGCCATGTTTAACATGTACTTTAATGTCATGCTTTTGCTTGTTATGTTCTTGCACTATATCATCATCGTTTCATGCCTCCAACATATCAACATGTTATCTCTGCTCATGTATGCCCTGTTTTCACCAAGTCATAATCTGTGTTATCAAGTTGCTTTTTGCATTGATCATCTTGGATTAATCTTGATGCCTATGAACCTTAACCTTAATGATATTTGAAGCATGTTGTCTGTACTTTGAGTGCATACCAAGTTTGTGTCAATATGTTTCTTGTAGCATGTTGTTTCTTTGATTACAAAGTGCTTAGTTGCTATTTTGGGCAGATTGTGTGTGAAAGTTGTATTGAGTGTATGTGTTGAACCGTTGCTCCGTTTGGAGTATGCTCTATATGAAACTTGCTTGGTTTTGCATGTAGTTTCATCATGCCTTGTTGCATCCTTGTTTTGGAGTGTTTGTGATGTTATTTTGCTTGCATTTGCTTCAATGCCATGTTAACCTTGTTTTGCTCATATCTTCTAGGCCGTAGCTCCGAATTAAACGAACTTTATATGTAACTTGACTAGAAAACCGTGTAGATCATCTTGGTGCACTTTAACTTGATGTTTAACAACTTTAACATAATTTTTTGTTTAGATCTGGACCAATTTCGAAATTTGCATATGGGGACTTACCGGAATTGTTATATGTCGTTTCCGGCCTCATTTAAACTTGCTTTGTTGTGTTGTTCTTGTATGCATCATCCCTTGCCATGAGTAGCATCATGTAGCCTTATCATGCATCATAATTGGTTGAGCATCATGTCTTGTTTATGTGTTGTGTGTTTACCATGTTGTTTGCTTCTTTCCGGTTGTACTCCTTCTCGATAGTTCCTGTTTCGTTGCGATTGTGAGGATTCGTTCGACTACGCCCGTTCGTCTTCTTCATGGACTCGTTCTTCTTCCTAGCGGGATTTCAGGCAAGATGACTGTCACCTTGGATCTCACTACTATCTTTGCTATGCTAGTTGTCTCGATGCTATCGCTATGCCGCGCTACCTACCACTTGTTATCAAGCCTCCCAAATTGCCATGATAGCCTCTAACCTTTTCACCCTTCCTAGGAAACCATTGTTTGGCTATGTTACCGCTTTGCTCAGCCCCTCTTATAGCGTTGCTAGTTGCAGGTGGTTCCATGTTGGGACATGGATATCTTGGGATATCATAATATCTCTTACTTAATTAGTGCACATATATACTTGGTAAAGGGTGGAAAGCTCGGCCTTATGCCTGGTGTTTTGTTCCACTCTTGCCGCCCTAGTTTCCGTCATACCGGTGTTATGTTCCTTGACTTTGCGTCCCTAACACAGTGAGGGTTTATGGGCCCGTCTTGACAGTTCGCTTTGAATAAAACTCTTCCAGCAAGGCCCAACATTGGTTTTAACATTTGCCATAATTATACTTGAACCTAATAATTAATTGGCATAGGGCGTCATGAACCCGAGTATTTTCTACATAGCAGGGGGGCCAGTGTTGATGGTGTTGGTCCCAAACGGGCAGACTGTGGGGCCGCCTTGGGAAAACTCGAGGTATTTGGTATATACTTGTAGGCTGACCCAGCCGGTCATGGCCTGAGACGAGATACGCGTGGCAACTATCAGGGTGTCGGCATGCCGGGAGGTCTTGCTGGATTAGTTTTACCATCGTCGAAATGTCTTGTGCACCGGGATTCCGAGTCTGATTGGAGGGTCCCGCGATGGAGGATTGTCTCCGCGGATCGTGAGCTTGTCATGGGCTAAGTTGGGATACCCTTGCAGGGTTTAAACTTTCGAGAGCCATGCCCGTGGTTATGTGGCAGATAGGAATTTGCTAATATCCGGTTGTAGCGAACTTGAAGTAAACTCAATTAAAATACACCAACCGCGTGCGTAACCATGATTATCTCTTTTTGGGGAGTTCGAGAGGAGAACACAGTGGAGTCATGTTTGAACGTAAGTAGTTCAGGATCACTTATTGGTCATTACTAGTTTGCGACCGTTTGCGTAGTTTCTCATCTTACTCTTGTACTCGTAAGCTAGCCACCATACTTTGCTTAGTGGCTGCTGGAACCTCACCACTTATCCTTTTTTTATACCCATTGAGCTTTGCTAGTCTTGATACCCATGGTAATGGGATTGCTGAGTCCTCGTTGCTCACAGATTACTACAACACCAGTTGTAGGTACAAGTAATGCGACGATCATGATGCGAGAGCTATGTTTACTTGTTTTGGAGTTCTTCTTCTTCGTCGATCTTGGGTTAGGTTCCTGGTCAGCAGCCTGGGATGGCAGGGTGGATGTCATTTTAGCTTTTGTTTGTGTTTCATCCGTAGTCCGATGTTGTTCTCATGTATGATGTTGATGTATTCTTGTGGATTTGTGTGCCTTTGTATGTATCCCAACTATTATGTATTGGTTTGATGCAATGATATCCACCTTCCAAAATCGTGTCAATATGCGGTTCTATCCTTGGTGGGACCTTCAAGTTCCTTTAGGATAGAGTCGCATATTGGGCGTGACACCAGAAGACACCTAATGGGCCAAGGCAGCGCCTGGAGGTGCTCCAAGGAGAGCACAACCCACCAGGGCACGCCACAACCCACCAGGGAACGCAAGGAGGCCCAGGCACGCCCTGGTGGGTTGTGCCCACCTCGGGTGCCCCTAGACCACCTCTTTGCTCTATAAATACCCCAATATTCCAGAAACCCTAGGGGAGTCGACGAAAATCAATTCCAGCCGCCGCAGAGTCCAGAACCACCAGATCCAATCTAGACACCATCACGGAGGGGTTCACCACTTCCATTGGTGCCTCTCCGATGATGCGTGAGTAGTACTTTATAGAACTTCGGGTCCGTAGTTAGTAGCTAGATGGCTTCCTCTCTCTCTCTCTCTCTTGATTCTCAATACAATGGTCTCTTGGAGATCCATATGATGTAACTCTTTTTGCAGTGTGTTGGTTGGGATCGGATGAACTTTGAGTTTATGATCAGATCTATATTTTTATATCCATGAAAGTATTTGAGTTTCTTTGATCTCTTTTATGCATGATTGCTTATAGCCTCGTATTTCTTCTCTGATATTTGGGTTTTGTTTGTCCAACTTGATCTATTTATCTTGCAATGGGAAGAGGTGCTTTGTAGTGGGTTCGATCTTACGGTGCTTGATCCCAGTGACAGAAGGGGAACTGACATGTATGTATCATTGCTACTAAGGATAAAACGATGGGGTCTATCTCTACATAGATAGATCTTGTCTACAGCATGTCATCATTCTTATTGCATTACTTCGTTTCTCCATGAACTTAATACACTAGATGCATGCTGGATAGCGATCGATGTGTGGAGTAATAGTAGTAGATGCAGGCACGAGGGTCTACTAATCTTGGATTTGATGCCTATATAATGATCATTGCCTGGATATTGTCATGATTATTTGAAGTTCTATCAATTGCCCAACAGTAATTTGTTTACCCACCATTTTCTATTTTTCTCGAGAGAAGCCACTAGTGAAACTACGCCCCCCCCCCCGGTCTCTTTCTCATATTATTTGCCTTTGCGATCTATTTTTCTTTGATTTTATTTTCAGATCTATTAAACCAAAAATCCAAAAATACCTTGCTGCAATTTATTTTATTTGGCGTTCAATCTATCAAAAGGAATTTTTTGCGCCGTTGCCGGGGAGGATCTTCAACATATACCAGGTTCCTAATCACAAATCTCATCTCCTCGCAATTTACATTATTTGTCATTTGCCACTCGTTTTCCTCTCCCCCACTTCACAAAAATTTGCCGTTTTATTCGCCCCTCTTTTTCGTCCGCCTTAGCTCTCTTCTTTGTTGCCATGGCCGACCCCAAAAAGGCTAAGGATGTTCTCCCGAGTGTTAATGCTTTGGATAGCCCCTATGTCCTCTCTAAGCTCATATACAATGATGCTATAGAAAGGCTTACCAGGATTGTTAAAGAAAATTCTAACGATCTTGATGAAGATGATCCCGGAATTTTTCGTTATTTGCTTGATGAATCTTTGAAAGATGCTTGGGATAGGCTATTGAGAATCCGAGCTAGCTATGTGCCCCAATATCAGATAGAGATATACTTGAAAAGTTTTTATGTTGGTTTACCCCTTTCCTTCAAGCAAGTTTTGGATTCTATATTTGAAAATGGTTTTCTTGGAGGGGATGCCATTGATACTTACTAAAGGATGAAAACCATATTTGGGCACCCCAAGGAAAAGAATGATGAACCCACTACCCTCTTGTGTTTTTATCAAAATGAAATAATCAAAGAGATGAAGGCTAGTTTAGATATGAATTTTTGCAACGTACTTAATCTTACCTCTACTATTAATGGTCACGTGCTTTCACAAAATAGAAAAATAAATGCCATTGATAAGAAATTTTCTCTTTTCTTTCAAAAGGGGGAGAAGACAAAATGTAGATCCTTGCTTTATGCCTAGCTAAGGGCGTAAAATTAGCGCTTGTTGGGAGGCAACCCAATGAATAAAATTTATTTTTGCTTTTTGCTTCCTGTTTTTGAGTGTTAGCACAATTGTGCTAATGTTATGATTGTGTTTTTTGTGTTTTAATTAGTGTTTGTGCCAAGTAAAGCCTTTAGGGTCTTCTTGGGTGATTGTTGTTTGATCTTGCTGAAAAATAGAAACTTTTGCGCTCGCGAAAATAATTTTCGTTTTTAACCAGAGAGCGATAAAATACCCATTCCTTTTGTAGTAGATAAGTATACAAATTACTCAGGTCATCCTAATTTGTCAGAATTTTTGGAGTTACAGAAGTATTCGAAATAGTGAGATTGCTATTGTTCTGTTTTGACAGATTCTGTTTTCTTTGTGTTGTGTGCTTGTTTTGATGGCTCTATGGTTTGCTTTGATGAGTTTTTGCCATAAAAAGTTGGAATACAGTAGCTATAATGCAAGAACAAAATATGAATTGCTTTGGTATAGTACTTATAGTAGTGATTTGCTTTCTTTTACTAACGGAACTCACAAAGGTTTTGTTGAGTTTTGTGTGATTGAAGTTTTCAAGTTTTGGGTTATCTTATGATGGATGAAGGAATAAGGAGTAAGAAGAGCCTAAGCTTGGGGATTCCCCGGCATCCCAGGCTATTATCCAAAAGAGAGCAAGCAACTAAGCTTGGGGATGCCCCCAAGTGGCATCCCCTCTTTCTTCTAACGACCATCGGTATTTTACTCGAAGCTATATTTTTATTCGTCACATACTATGTGTTTTGCTTGGAGTGTCTTGTATGATATGAGTCTTTGTTTGATTTATTTTGTGTTTTAACTCTTGATTCCTTGCTGGGCACACCTATTTGAGAGAGCCAAAATTATGCCATGACTTGTTAGAATTGCTCTCTATGCTTCACTTCAATTTTTTTATGAGCTATGGACTTGCTCTAGTGCTTCACTTATATCTTTTTGAGCACGGTGTGCTTTAGTATTTTCGAAGAAATGCTCACTTGATTCACTTAGATTTATTTGAGAGTTAGTAAAAATTTCAAGAAATCCTCTCTTGCTTCACTTAAATTAATTTGAGAGAAAGAAAAATTATGCTCATGATCTTCACTTATATTTGTTTGAGCTTATTAAAAGCAACACATATTTAGTTCCAAAGTGATAGATATCCAAGAAGGATATAATAAAAACTTTCATGAAGATCATTGGACAAAATAAACTTGATTCTTAGTAATAGTTTTGAGATATAATGATGTGATATGTGAGTTATGTTGATGAGTAATTATGCTTTAGTAAGAATATTGGTGTTAAGGTTTATGATTCCCTATGCAAGCACGAAAGTCAATAATTGTGCAATGAAATTATATCCTACTTGTGGTGCATTATTTGGTGTTCATTATGCTTAATGCTCGCTTATGAGATTATTCGTTTCTTGGTTGGTCGCTTGTCAATCTTTTGCTAACCTTCATTCTACACTAAGTATGATCACTACTTGTTCATCCAAAAACCTTCAAACCAGTTTTGCCACATGAGTCCACTCTATCTACCTATATGCGGTATTCTTTTGTCGTTCTAAGCAAATTTGTATGTGCCATCTCTAATTCTCAAAATAAATTTCTCTTTTGTGTGTTTGTTTCGCTCGCGAAGCGGTGAGGGGTGGCTAATATTTTCCATGGTAGATGTGTTATTATCACGATGAGTGTTTAGTCACTTGTCATTGCACGAGAGTAAGGCAAAGGTATTAGGGATGCTCAGTCCTAAAATGAAAAATGAATTTACTTTATGTTGTCAAATAATAAATTCCTTGGAAAGTGTTGGTATGGCAGGCACTCGTGGATACGGTTAGCCATGGAAAGTGGAAGTATGGTGGAAAAAGGAATAAACTTTATTTTCTGTTTGGGAATCGCCTATGATATATCTAGCATGGAAAGTGTTCGGAACTCTAAGTCGTTTTATTGGTGGGAAGGACACACCTCCCAAAATGTTTTTATCTCTAAGTTTTTCGCTTTGAGATCTGGCACCTCAACAAATCCCTACTTCCCTCTGCGAAGGGCCTTTCTTTTACTTGATGCAATTTTTGTTGGGGAACGCAGTATTTAAAAAAAATTACCTCTGATCACGCAAGATCTATCTAGGAGATGCATAGCAACGAGACGGGAGAGTGTGTCCACGTACCCTCGTACACCAAAAGTGGAAGCATTTAGTAACGTGGTTGATGTAGTCGAACGTCTTCACGATTCAACCGATCCTAGCACTGAATGTACGGCACCTCCGTGTTCAGCACACGTTCAACACGATGACGTCCCTTGAGCTCTAGATCTAGTTGAGGACAAGGGAGAGTTCTATCAGCATGACGGCGTGGCAACGGTGATGATGATGTTACCGGCGCAGCGCTTCACCTAAGCACTACGACGATATGACTGAGGTGTCTAACTGTGGAGGGGGCACCGCACATGGCTAAGAGAAGACTTGGGTGCCTTTGGGGTGCCCCCTCCCACCTATATAAAGGAGGGGGAGAAGGAGACCGGCCCTAGAGGGGGTGCGCCAAGGGGGGAGTTCTACTTGGACTCCGGTCCAAGTAGGATTCGCCCCCCTCCTTCCTTTCAACGGAGGGGAGAAAGGGGGGAAGGAGAGGAGGGGAATTGGTAAAGGGGGTCGCGCCCCTTCCCCTTCCTATTCGGACTCCACTTGGGGGGGGCCTCCCCCTTGTCGGCTGTCCCTTCTTCTCTCCCATGGCCCATGAGGCCCATGATTTCCCTCGGGGGGTTCCGGTAACTCCCGGTACTCCGGAAAAATGCCCGAATCACTCGGAACCATTCCGATGTCTGAATGCAACCTTCCAATATATGAATCTTTACCTCTCGACCATTTCAAGACTCCTTGTTATGTCCGTGATATCATCTGGGGCTCCAAACAAACTTCGGTCATCAAATCACATAACTCATAATACAAATCGTCATTGAACGCTAAGCGTGTGGACCCTACGGGTTCGAGAACTATGTAGACATGACCAAGACATATCTCCGGTCAATAACCAATAGCGGAACTGGATGCTCATATTGTGTGACACCCCCGATTCAATCATACACTAATCATACATGCAAACGTGTATGATAAAGATCAGGGACTCACTGGAAGATATCACAACACAACTCTACAAATAAAATAAGTCATACAAGCATCATATTACAAGCCAGGGGCCTCGAGGGCTCGAATACAAGAGCTCGATCATAGACGAGTCAGCGGAAGCAACAATATCTGAGTACAAACATAAGTTAAACAAGTTTGCCTTACGAAGGCTAGCACAAACTGGGATACCGATCGAAAGAGGCGCAGGACTCCTGCCTGGGATCCTCCTAAACTACTCCTGGTCGTCGCCAGCGGCCTGCACGTAGTAGTAGGCACCTCCATTGTAGTAGGAGTCGTCGTCAACAATGGCGCCTGGCTCCTGGACTCCATCATTTGGTCACAACAATCAGGTATAGAAAGGGGGAAAAGGGGGAGCAAAGCAACCGTGAGTACTCATCCAAAGTACTCGCAAGCAAGGAGCTACACTACATATGTATGCATTGGTATCAAATGGAAAAGGGTAGCATATGTGGACTAAACTGCAGAATGCCAGAGTAAGAGGGGGATAGCTAATCCTATCGAAGACTATGCTTCTGGCAACCTCCATCTTGCAGCATGTAGAAGAGAGTAGATGGTAAGTTCACCAAGTATCATCGCATAGCATAATCCTACCTGGTGATCCCCCCCTCGTCGCCCTGTGAGAGAGCGATCACCGGTTGTATCTGGCACTTGGAAGGGTGTGTTTTATTAAGTATCTGGTTCTAGTTGTCATAAGGTCAAGGTACAACTCCGGGTCGTCCTTTTACTGAGGGACACGGCTATTCGAATAGATAAACTTCCCTGCATGGGTGCACCACATTTCCCAACGGCTGAATACACTTTCCTGGGTCATGCCCGGCCTCGGAAGATCAACACGTCATAGCACCACCTAGGCACAACAAAGAGGTCAGAACGCCGGTCTAAATCCTATGGCGCAGGGGTCTGGGCCCATCACCCATTGCACACCTGCACGTTGCGAACGCGGCCGGCGAGCAGACCTAGCCTCCCTTATACAAGAGCAGGTGTTCCAGTCCAACGCGGTGCGCGCTGCCCAGTTGCTGACGTCAAGAAGGCTTCGGCTGATACCACGACATCGAGTGCCCATAATTGTTCCCGCGTAGTTGGTTAGTGCGTATAGGCCAATGGCCAGACTCAGATCAAATACCCAGATCTCGTTAAGCGTGTTATTTTGAAATAACCATGTACGCCGACCAGGACCAGGCCCACCTCTCTCCTTGGTGGTCTCAACCTACCTTGTCGCTCTGCCACAAAGATCCACTCAAAGGGCCATCGGGACAAATGTCATTTCGGATCCAATCCGTGAATCACTCGCGGGTACTCTTCGAGCCAACCCGTCTTTAGTCTCCACAAGTATCATATATTATGTAAGAGTATATACCCGTGATCACTTCCCGAGTGATCACGGCCCGATAGTATAGCATGGCAGACAGACAAGAATGTAGGGACACTGATGATAAACTAGCATCCTATGATAAGCATTTAGGATTGCAGGTAAGGTATCAATAACTGTAGCAACAATGACAGGCTATGCATCCGGATAGGATTAACGGAAAGCAGTAACATGCTACACTACTCTAATGCAAGTAGTAGAGAGAAGAATAGGCGATATCTGGTGATCAGGGGGGGCTTGCCTGGTTGCTCTGGCAAGTAGGGGTCGTCAACAACGTAGTCGGTCGGGGCACCAGTAGCGGCGTCAGTCTCGTAGTCTACCGAAGAGAAGAGGGGGAAGAAACAATGAATACAATGCAAACGGATGCATATCGATGCATGACATGTCAATTAACGGTGCTAGGTGTGCCCTAACGCAGTAGGTGGTGATACCGGTGAAGGGGGAAAACAACCGAGAAAATATCCCTGGTGTTTCGCATTTTTGGTCAGATGAACCGGAGGGGGAAAGTTGCGTGTTCGCTATGCTAGGGATGTGTGGCGGGCGAACGGGCTGCGTATCCGGATTCGTCTCGTCATTGTGAGCAACTTTCCTGTACAAAGTTTTTCCATCCAAGCTACGGTTTATTTTATATTAATTTTAAAAGATTTAAATCATTTTTAGGATTTATTTAATTATTTTAAATCAACATTATCCATAATAGTGCCTGCTAATGATGTCAGCGGTCAACTGTGACCGTTGACCGGTCAAACTGACGTGTGGGTCCCACTGTCATACACTGTTAACTAGTTAACCAAATTAATTAGTTTAAATTACATATTAGTCAGGTTAATTAATTAATTAGGCTAATATAATCAGGATTAATTAAGTTAATTAATTCTTTAATTAATTAATTAATTAATTATTATTTATTTATTGTTATTATTATTTTTATTCCTTTTTTTAAACATTCTGTGGCCGTGGGGCCCATATGTCATAGGCCCAGAGGGGGCTTTAACGGGTGCGTGGGAAGAACATGGCGGGCGCCACCCACTTGGGGCCGAGCCCAACCGGGGCGACGGGGCGAGGCCACCGGAGCACGGTGAGCACGGCGGCACAGCAAGGCGGGGACGGCGGGGATGTAGGCCACGGCGAGCATGGGGGCTCCAGGGCGGCAGCGGTGAGCACAAGCAGAGGGGGCTGGTCAGGGCGAGGCGGGCTCGATGGCTAGTCGGAGCGAGCACGGTCAGCAGGGGCCAAGGGAGCAGGGGTGTGCGCGAGCGTCGGCGTGGTCACCGGGCGGCGCGGCGGACGAGGCACGGGGGGGAGAGGCGACGACCCGAGGCGACATCAGCGGGTCGTGGCAAGCTACAGGAAGGGAGCGGCACTGCGGGGCTGCGGTAGTGGCTATGGGAGGCCAGCGCCGCGGGGGCGCGGACGGGGCCGTGGACGAGGCCGTGGCCACGGCGAGGACAACGACGAGTGGCTCCGGCAGTGGCCATGGCCAGCAGCCGCAGCTGTTGCAGCAAGGCAAGGCGAGGAGCGGCGCAGCAAAGGGGCACGCGATAGGGGAGGTCTGCGGGCGAGCGGCGCAGGAGAGAGCGGAGCGCGCGGGCGCGCGCGGCGGGGCGGAGGAGTGAGGCGAGGCGCGCGCGAGCTTGGGTGCGGGTTGGCGCCAGCGAGTGCGGTGAGCGTGCACCGCGCCAGAGCAGGGCGGGCAGAGAGGCAAAGAGGAGAGGGTGGCGGCTCATGGTGGGTGCAGGGACGTGGCAACGGGGGTTGAGGAGTAGTCAGGGACGACGGTGCCGGCGAGGAGGAAGGCGACGGTGGCCGCGGCGTCGTGGGCGTCGACGACAGGATGCCGATCCAGATCGGATCGGGGGGAAGGGGAGCGAACGAGTGGGGGAGTGGGAGTTGTGGGTTAGGGTTTTGCGGGAGGGTGGACCGGGGGATATGGAGGAGTGGAGTGGACCTCCTGGTTGGCCTAGAGGCCAGCTGGGCCGAGGCCCAACGGGGGAGGGGGGTTTCTCTTTTATTCTTGTTTGCTTTCCTTTTGTTTTTTTTTCTTTTCACTTTTTCTTTTTATTTATTTTCTTTTCTGTTTTAAACCATTTTAAAATATTTAGGCATTTTCTAAAAAAGCATTTTCTCCACAACAATTACCTATGTAATATTTGACACTAACCGAATAATTTTGTTTTAACGTTTGAAAACTTTTATCGTTTGCCATAATTTTGAATGTGAGTTTTGAACCGGTTTTTGAACTAACGAAAGATTAGCGATAGTAACAGAGGTGATGTGGCATCATTAGCATGGGTTTACTGTAGCATAATTATCCGGGCGTTACAAAACTCCTCCACTACAAGAAATCTTGTCCCATGATTTAGGAGGTAGAAGGAAACCGTGCGGGGTATTCATCACGCAGGTGGTCCTCGCACTCCCAAGTGGCTTAACCTTTAGAGTGATGCGACCACTGGACCTTGAGGAACTTGATCGCTTTCTCACGTGTGCGGCGTTCAGGTTGGTCGAGAATGCGGACCGGATGCTCTTTATAGGAGAGGTCCTATTGCAATTCGAGCACTTCATGATCCACTGCTCGGATTGGGTCCTTGAAGCAACGGCGAAGCTATGACACGTGGAACACATCGTGAACCTGAGAAAGGTTTGACAAAAGCTCCAATTGATATGCCACTTTTCCACGCCTTTCAAGAATAGTGAATGGGCCAACATAGCGAGGAGCTAGCTTTCCCTTAATCCTAAAGCGGTGAGCACCCTTCATTGGTGTAACACGAAGATAAGCCTTTTCTCCAGGTAGATAGACCATGTCTTTATGATGACGGTCATACTGACTCTTCTGACGTGACTGAGCAATCTTGAGATTCTCACGAATAATGCGGACTTGTTCTTCGGCATGTTGGATAATATCCAGACCGAAGAGTGGATGTTCCCCAGTTTCTGACCAGTTCAGAGGGGTCCGACACTTACGTCCATATAACACTTCGAAGGGGGCCATCTTCAGACCAGCTTGATAGCTATTATTATAAGAGAACTCAGGATATGGAAGAGATTCCTCCCATTTCTTGCTGAAGGAAATTACACAAGCTCGAAGCATTTCTTCGAGAACTTGGTTGACACGTTCAACTTGACCTTGCGACTGAGGATGAAACGCAGTACTGAACGACAGATGAGTTCCCATAGCTTCTTGGAAACTTGCCCAAAATCTTGAAGTGAACAAGCTGCCATGGTCTGAACTGATAACCAGTGGAATACCATGAAGTGAAACAATTCTGGACATGCATAGGGTTGCAAGCTGACTAGGGGTCTGGCCCTGGTCGGCGTTCGCGGTTATTTCAAAATAACACGCTTAATGAGCTATGTGTATTTGATCTGAGTTTGGCCATTTGCCTATACGCACTAACCAACTACGCGGGAACAGTTATGGGCACTCGACGTCGTGGTATCAGCCGAAGCCTTCTTGACGTTAGCGACTGGGCGGCACGCGCTGGGTTGGACTGGAACGCCTGCTCTTGTATAAGGGAGGCTAGCTCTGCTCGTCGGCCACGTTCGCAACGTGCAGGTTGCAATGGGCGATGGGTCCAGACCCCTGCGCCATAGGATTTAGACTGGCGTGCTGACCTCTCTGTTGTGCCTAGGTGGGGCTGCGACGTGTTGATCTTCCGAGGCCGGGCATGACCCAGGAAAGTGTGTCCGGCCAAAGGGGATCGAGCGTGTTGGGAAATGTGGTGCACCCCTGCAGGGAAGTTTATCTATTTGAATAGATGTGTCCCTCGGTAAAAGGATGACCCGGAGTTGTACCTTGACCTTATGACAACTAGAACCAGATACTTAATAAAACACACCCTTCCAAGTGATAGATACAGCCGGTGATCGCTCTCTCACAGGGCGATGAGGGGAGGATCACCGAGTAGGATTATGTTATGCGATGATACTTGGTGAACTTACCATCTACTCTCTTCTACATGCTGCAAGATGGAGGTTGCCAGAAGCGTAATCTTCGATAGGATTAGCTATCCCCCTCTTATTCTGGCATTCTGCAGTTCAGTCCACATATGCTACCCTTTTCCATTTGATACCAATGCATACATATGTAGTGTAGCTCCTTGCTTGCGAGTACTTTGGATTAGTACTCACGGTTGCTTTGCTCCCCCATTCTATACCCGATTGTTGTGACCAGACGATGGAGTCCAGGAGCCAGACGCCACCGTCGACGACGACTCCTACTACACTGTAGGTGCCTAATACTACATGCAGGCCGCTGGCGATGGCCAAGAGTAGTTTAGGAGGATCCCAGGCAGGAGGCCTGCGCCTCTTTCGATCTGTATCCCAGTTTATGCTAGCCTTCTTAAGGAAAACTTGTTTAACTTACGCCTGTACTCATATATTGTTGCTTCTGCTGACTCGTCTATGATCGAGCTCTTGTATTCGAGCCCCCGAGGCCCCTGGCTTGTAATATGATGCTTGTATGACTTATTTTATTTGTAGAGTTGTGTTGTGATATCTTCCCGTGAGTCCCTAATCTTGATCATACACGTTTGCGTGTATGATTAGTGTACGATTGAATCGGGGGCGTCACATATTGTCTCCTACATATTCTACGAAGATCTTTATCGGTCAAACCGCATAACAACATACGTTGTTCCCTTTGTCATCGGTATGTTACTTGCCCGAGATTCGATCATCGGTATCCTCATACCTAGTTCAATCTCATTACTGGTCATGTCTCTTTACTCGTTCTGTAATGCATCATCCCACAACTAACTCATTAGTCACATTGCTTGCAAGGCTTATAGTGATGTGCATTACCGAGAGGACCCACAGGTACCTCTCCAATACACGGATTGACAAATCCTAATCTCGATCTGTGCCAACCCAACAAACCCCTTCGGAAACACCTATAGCGAATCTTTATAATCACCCAGTTACTTGTGACGTTTGATAGCACACAAGGTGTTTCTCTGGTATTCGGGAGTTGCATAATCTCATAGTCGAAGGAACATGTATAAGTCATGAAGAAAGCTATAGCAATAAAACTCAACGATCATAATGCTAAGCTAACGGATGGGTCTTGTCCATCACATCATTCTCCTAATGATGTGATCCCGTTCATCAAATGACAACACATGTCTATGGTCAGGAAACTTAACCATCTTTGATTAATGAGCTAATCAAGTAGAGGCATACTAGGGACATTCTATTTTGTGTATGTATTCACACATGTACTAAGTTTCCGGTTAATACAATTCTAGCATGAATAATAAACATTTATCATGATATAAGGAAATATAAATAACAACTTTATTATTGCATATTTGCTTCAGTCTCCCACTTGCACTAGAGTCAATAATCTAGTTCACATCGTCATGTGATTTAACAGCAATAGTTCACATCTTTATGTCATTAGTTCGCATCTCCATGTGACTAAATCCCAAAGGGTTTACTAGAGTCAATAATCTAGTTCACATTGCTATGTGATTAACACCCAAAGAGTGATCGTGTTTTGCTTGTGAGAGAAGTTTAGTCAATGGGTCTGCCACATTCAGAGTTGTATGTATTTTGCAAATTTTCCATGTCTACAATGCTCTGCACAGAGCTACTCTAGCTAATCGCTCCCACTTTTAATATGTATCCAGATTGAGAGTCATCCAGATCAGTGTCAAAGCTTGCATCGACGTAACCCTTTATGGCGAACTTTTTATCGCCTCCATAATCGAGAAACATGTCCTTATTCCACTAAGGATAATTTTGACCGTTGTCCAGTGATCCACTCCTGGGTCACTATTGTACCCTCTTGCCAAACTCACGGTGAGGTACACAATAGGTCTGGTACATAGCATAGCATACTTTATAGAACCTATGACTCAGGCATAGGGAATGACTTTTCATTCTCTTTTTATTTTCTGCCGTGGTCGGTTTTTGAGTCTTTACTCAACTTCACACTTTACAAATCAGTCAAGAACTCCTTCTTTGACTGATACATTTTGAACTCCTTCAAAATCTTATCAAGGTATGTACTCATCGAAATTCTTAGCAAGCGTCTTTATCTCTCTCTATAGATCTTGATGCCCAATATATAAGCAGCTTCACCGAGGTCTTTCATTGAATTTTTTTATTCAAGTATCCTTTTATGCCATCCAGAAATTTTGTATTATTTCCAATCAACAATATGTCATCCACATATAATATTAGAAATTCTACAGAGCTCCCACTCACTTTATTGTAAATACAGGCTTCTCCAAAAGTCTGTATAAAACCATATGCTTTGATGACACTATCAAAGCGTATATTCCAACTCCGAGAGGCTTGCACCAGTCCATAAATGGATCGCTAGAGCTTGCACACTTTGTTAGCACCTTTTGGATTGAAAAAACCTTCTGGTTGCATCATATACAACTCTTCTTTAAGAAATCCATTAAGGAATACAGTTTTGACATCCATTTGCCAAATTTCATAAAATGCGGCTAACATGATTCGGATAGACTTTAAGTATAGATACGGGTGAGAAACTCTCATTGTAGTCAACACCTTGAACTTGTTGAAAACCATTTTGCGACAATTCGAGCTTTGTAGATAGTAACACTACTATCAGGGTACGTCTTCCTCTTGAAGAAACATTTAATCTCAATGGCTTGCCGATCATCGGGCAAGTCAACCAAAGTCCATACTTTGTTCTCATACATGGATCCCATCTCAGATTTCATGGCCTCAAGCCATTTCGCGGAATCTGGGCTCATCATCGCTTCCTAATAGTTCGTAGGTTCGCCATGGTCAAGTAACATGACTTCCAGAACAGGATTACCGTACCACTTTGGTGCGGATCCTACTCTGGTTGACCTACGAGGTTCAGTAGTAACTTGATCTGAAGTTTCATGATCATCATCATTAGCTTCCTCACTAATTGGTGTAGGAATCACCGGAACTGATTTCTGTGATGAACTACTTTCCAATAAGGGAGCATGTACAATTACCTCATCAAGCTCTACTTTCCTTCCACGCACTTCTTTCGAGAGAAACTCCTTCTCCAGAAATGATCCATTCTTAGCAACGAATATCTTGCCTTCGGATCTGTGATAGAAGGTGTACCCAACAATCTCCTTTGGGTATCCTATGAAGACACATTTCTTCGATTTAGGTTCGAGCTTATCAGGTTGAAGCTTTTTCACATAAGCATTGCAGCCCCAAACTTTAAGAAACGACAACTTGGGTTTCTTGCCAAACCACAGTTCATATGGTGTCGTCTCAACGGATTTAGATGGTGCCCTATTTAACATGAATGCATCCGTCTCTAAAGTATAACCCCAAAACGACAGCGGTAAATCAGTAAGAGAGATCATAGATCGCACCATATCTAATAAAGTGCGGTTATGACATTCAGACACACCATTACACTGTGGTGTTCCAGGTGGCGTGAGTTGCAAAACTATTCCGCACTGTTTCAAATGAAGACCAAACTCATAACTCAAATATTCACCTCCACGATCAAATCATAGAAACTTTATTTTCTTGTTACGATGATTTTCCACTTCACTCTGAAATTCTTTAAACTTTTCAAATGTTTCAAAATTATGTTTCATCATGTATATATATCCATATATGCTCAAATCATATGTGAAGGTTAGAAAATAACGATACCCACCGTGAGCCTCAACACTCATCGGACCGCATACATCAGTATGTAATATTTCCAATAAGTCAGCTGCTCGCTCCATTGTTCCGGAGAATGGAGTCTCAGTCATCTTGCCCATGAGGCATGGTTCGCAAGCATCATGTGATTCATAATCAAGTGATTCCAAAAGTCCATCAGAATGGAGTTTCTTCATGCGCTTTACACCAATATGACCTAAACGGCAGTGCCACAAATAAGTTGCACTATCATTATTAACTTTGCATCTTTTGGCTTAAATATTATGTGTATCACTGCGATCGAGATTCAGTAAACCATTTACATTGGATGTAAGACCATAGAAGGTTTTATTCATGTAAACAGAACAACAATTATTCTCTGACTTAAATGAATAATCGTGTCACAATAAACATGATCCAATCATATTCATGCTCAACGCAAACACCAAATGACATTTATTTAGTTCCAATACTAATAGCGAAGGTAGAGGGAGTATGCGATGGTGATCTTATCAACCTTGGAATCATTTCCAACACACATCGTCACCTCACCCTCAACTAGTCTCTCTTCATTTTGTAACTCTTGTTTCGAGTTACTAATCATAGAAACTGAACCGGTATCAAATACCTGGGGGCTACTATGAACACTAGTAAAGTACACATCAGTAACATGTATAGCATATATACTTTTGTTCACTTTGCCATCCTTCTTATCCGCCAAGTATTTGGGGTAGTTCTGCTTCTAGTGATTATTCCATTTGTAGTAGAAGCACTCAATTTCAGGCTTGGGTCTAGCTTTGGGTTTCTTCATGGGAGTGGCAACTTGCTTGCCATTATTTCTTGAAGTTCCCTTTCTTTCCCTTGCCCTTTTACTTGAAACTAGTGGTCTTGTCAACCATCAACACTTGATGCTTTTTCTTGATCTCTACCTTCGCCGATTTTAGCATCACGAAGAGCTTGGAAATCATTTCCGTTATCCCTTGCATATTATAGTTCATCACAAGGTTCTAGTAACTTGGTGATAGTTACTAGATAACTCTGTCAATCACTATCTTATCTGGAAGATTAACTCACACTTGATTCAACTAATTGTAGTACTCGGACATTCTGAGCACATGCTCACTAGCCGAGCTATTCTCCTCCATCTTGTAGGCAAAGTACTTGTCAGAGGTCGCATACCTCTTAACACGGCATGAGTCTGAAATACCAATTTCATCTCTTGGAACATCTCATATGCTCCGTGGCGTTCAAAACATTTTCGAAGTCCCGGTTCTAAGCTGTAAAGTATGGCGCACTAAACTATCAAGTAGTCATCATACCGAGCTTGTCAAACATTCATAACGTCTGCATCAACTCCTGCAATAGGTCTGTCACCTAGCAGTGCATCAAGAACATAATTCTTCTGTGCAGCAATGAGGATAGTCCTCAGATTACGGACCCAGTCCGCATCATTGCTACTATCATCTTTCAACTTATTTTTCTCTAGGAACATATCAAAAAATAAATGAGGAGCTACATCGCAAGCTATTGATCTACAACATAGATATGCAAATACTATCAGGACTAAGTTCATGATAAATTAAAGTTCAATTAATCATATTACTTAATAACTCCCACTTAGATAGACATCCCTCTAGTCATCTAAATGATCATGTGATCCATATCAACTAAACCATGTCCGATCATCACGTGAGATGGAGTAGTTTTCAATGGTGAACATCACTATGTTGATCATATCTACTATATGATTCACGTTCGACCTTTCGGTCTCAGTGTTCCGAGGCCATATCTGCATATGCTAGGCTTGTCAAGTTTAACCCGAGTATCCTACATGTGCAAAACTGGCTTGCACCCGTTGTATGTGAACGTAGAGCTTATCACACCCAATCATCACATGGTGTCTCGGCATGATGAACTGTAGCAACGGTGCATACTCGGGAAGAACACTTATACCTTGAAATTTAGTGAGGGGTCATCTTATAATGCTACCGTTGTACTAAGCAAAATAAGATGCATACACGATAAACATCACATGCAATCAAAATAAGTGATATGACATGGCCATCATCATCTTGTGTCTTTGATCTCCATCTCCAAAGCACCGTCATGATCACCATCGTCACCGGCTTGACACCTTGATCTCCATCGTAGCATCGTTGTCGTCTCGCCAACTATTACTTCTACGTCTATCGCTACCGCTTAGTGATAAAGTAAAACAATTACATGGCGATTGCATTTCATACAATAAAACGACAACTATAAGGCTCCTGCCAGTTGCCGATAACTTCTACAAAACATGATCATCTCATACAACAATTTATATCTCATCATGTCTTGACCATATCACATCACAACATGCCCTGCAAAAACAAGTTAGACATCCTCTACTTTGTTGTTGCAAGTTTTACGTGGCTGCTACGGGCTTCTAGCAAGAACTGTTCTTACCTACGCATCAAAACCACAAGGATTTTTCATCAAGTGTGTTGTTTTAACCTTCAACAAGGGTTGGGCGTAGTCAAACTCGATTCAACAAAAGGTGGAGAAACAGACACCCGCCAGCCACCTGTGTGCAAAGCACGTCGGTAGAACCAGTCTCATGAACGCGGACGTGTAATGTCGGTCCGGGCCACTTCATCCAACAATACCGCCGTATCAAAATAAGACGTTGCTGGTAAGCAATATGACTATTATCGCGCACAACTCTTTGTGTTCTACTCGTGCATATAACATCTACGCATAGACCTGGCTCGGATGCCATTGTTGGGGAACGCGGTATTTCAAAAAAATTACCTACGATCACGCAAGATCTATCTAGGAGATGCGTATCAACGAGACGGGAGAGTGTGTCCACGTATCCTCGTAGACCAAAAGCGGAAGCGTTTAGTAACGTGGTTGATGTAGTCGAACGTCTTTGCGATTCAACCGATCCTAGCACCGAACATACGGCACCTCTGTGTTCAACACACATTCAGGACAATGACGTCCCTCGAGCTCTTGATCCAGTGAGGACGAGGGAGAGTTCCGTTAGCACGACGGCGTGGCGACAGTGATGATGATGTTACCAGCGCAAGGCTTCGTCTAAGCACTACGACGATATGACCAAAGTGTGTAACTGTGAAGGGGGCACCGCACATGGCTAAGAGAAGACTTGGTGTGCCTTTGGGGTTCCCTCCTCCCAGGTATATAAAGGAGGGGGAGAGGAGGAGACCGTCCCTAGAGGGGGCCCGCCAAGGGGGGGAGTTCTACTTGGACTCCCGGTCCAAGTAGGATTCGCCCCCCTCCTTCCTTTCTACGGAGGGGGAAAAGGGGGAAGGAGAGGAGGGGAAGAGGGAAAGGGGGGCTACGCCCCCTCCCCTTCCTATTCGGACTCCACTTGGGGGTGCGCCTCCCCCTTGTGGGCTGTCCCCTCTTCTCTCCCATGGCCCATAAGGCCCATGATTTCCCCCGGGGGCTTCTGATAACCTCCTAGTACTCCGGAAAAATGCCCGAATCACTTGGAACCATTCGGATGTCCGAATGCAACCTTCCAATATATGAATCTTTACCTCTCGAGCATTTCAAGACTCCTCATTACGTCTGTGATCTCATCTGGGACTCTGAACAAACTTCGGTCATCAAATCACATAACTCATAATACAAATTGTCATCGAACGTTAAGCATATGGACCCTACGGGTTCGAGAACTATGTAGACATGACCGAGACATATCTCCGGTCAATAACCAATAGCGGAACCTGGATGCTCATATTGGCTCCTACATATTCTACAAAGATCTTTATCGGTCAAACCGCATAACAACATACGTTGTTCCCTTTGTCATCGGTATGTTACTTGCCCGAGATTTGATCATCGGTATCCTCATACCTAGTTCAATCTCGTTATCGGTCAAGTCTCTTTACTCGTTCTATAATGCATCATCTCACAACTAACTCATTAGTCACATTGCTTGCAATGCTTATAGTGATGTGCATTACCGAGAGGGCCTAGAGATACCTCTCCGATACATGGAGTGACAAATTCTAATCTAGATCTATGCCGACCCAACAAACACCTTCGGGAACACCTATAGAGCATCTTTATAATCACCCAGTTATGTTGTGATGTTTGATAGCACACAAAGTGTTCCACCGGTATTCGGGAGTTGCATAATCTCATAGTTAGAGGAACATGTATATGTCATGAAGAAAACAATAGCAATAAAACTCAACGATCATAATGCTAAGCTAACGGATGGGTCTTGTCCATCACATCTTTCTCCTAATGATGTGATCCCATTCATTACATGACAACACATGTCTATGGTTAGAAAACTTAACCATCTTTGATTAACGAGCTAGTCAAGTAGAGGCATACTAGGGTCATTCTGTTTTGTCTATGTATTCACACATGTACTAAGTTTCCGGTTAATACAATTCCAGCATGAATAATAAACATTTATCATGATATATGGAAGTATAAATAACAACTTTATTATTGACTCTAGGACATATTTCCTTCAATTTTTATTTTTGAATTTGAGTCTCCATCTTCTCTTATAAAGTATCAACTAGGAGGCACTATGATCGTACTTGAGCATTCGGTGTAGTCAATGTGCAACTATGTTTCATGAATGGATCAATGATCGAGTATGATGGGTTGGACTGAAGAAGAATCTCCCCTCTCTTTTCTAAAAATAGTTACTTGAGTTGCTCAAAATTGCCCGTAACCAGGGGCATGGCTAATCTATTAGGTTAAACCCTCTACAGAGGTCGTACACGTTCCCCACATGACACAACCAACCCCGTTTTTGCGATGAAGCCTTTCCGTAACAGCCCCCTATACCTGACCAAGCCGCCCGCTCTCCGATGACGGTCCTGAGGTAAGGGTTTACCGTTAGTACTAAGCTAAGCCAGAGCCCATAGTAGCATGTGGTTGTACTGGAAGCTACATCAAACAGTACTTGGAAGATCTCATTCCCCTGGACGGCAATCCCCACCAAAAACCTGTGTGCAAGACCCCAGTCGGGCGCATTCACTGCAAGACCCCGATGGGCGCATTCACTGCAAGACCCCGATGGGCGCAATCACTTGTAGACACTCCCGTCAATACCATTCCGCCCAGGGAGTAGAAGTATAATAGTATATAGTTTTAGTTTTCAAAAGTTTTCACAAAACATTGCCCCAAAAGAGGGCAAGTTTATTTGTTTAAAACTAGTTTGATTTTCAACCCACCCAATTGTGCAAGCGTGGCCAAGCATGGTAGTTAGTCCTTATGGCTCTAGCTAAAAAGTATACTTTGCAAAACTTTTATAAAATATGCATAGTATTAAATTTTAATGAGATATGTATAATATGAAAATATAGGTCAAAGCATGATCAATTTGTAACTTGCCTGAGTCTTGAAGTTGATTCCCTACTTGTTATCGTCAGTCCTTTAATTTACGATATATCTAACGACGAAAGAAAATACTTCAACACACAAAAATTCAAATAAAGATTCAAATTAACAATACAAAGACATTCTTAGGATAATTATCATGTCGTGGCTATGGTTGATAAGAAGTTTCATTGGATGGGAATGTGTCATAGATTTTATTCTAGGGTGGGTCAAGTTGGTTCAAGGAAAGATCATGGTGTCAATATATAGAGTGATTGAGAGACATGTTTTGATAACCAAATTTCCATAAAGAAACTATTTAGAATATTAGACTTGTGGTCGACTATGAGAATGAAAGTTATGAGTTTAGGGAATTGAAACTAATAATTGACTAACTCCAAATTTGTGTGGTAGTAACATATGACCACAGAGATTTGTAAGGATCAATCTAAGAGCTTTATCTAAGCATAAAATTTAATTGGTCGAAGTTGTTAAATTATGAGTAAGGATGGTGTAGAGGCTAAAACATGAACTAAGCATGGTTAAAAAAAATAAGGTATGGGTCCTAACAGATAGGTATGGTTCTAATGGCCAATTTTTATATAATAAGCTTTTGGGTATGAATTAAAGATTAAAAGATATGGCAAAAATATTCAATTTACCATTTAAATCAAAACTAAATTTTAGTTTGCTCAAAATTGAAATTTTATAATTTCATAAGAAACTACAGGTTCCCACGAATCCGGAGATATCTTATTTGTCAAAATCGGACATACGGTTTGGGAGATACGAATTTCCAAAGTTTGGTATTATTGTGAAGATGCAATACGGGATTTAATAGGCTGCCACCAAGTGTCAAGTTGTGATTAGTGCATACCCTTTCATGTGTTAGCGTCGTGATTCCAGAGTTAACGATGGAAATAAAAGAAAGGAGAGAGCTTACCGGCGTGAGACTGCCAGCGAGGTAGAAGAAGACGGCCGCAGGTCAGGCGTCATCGGCGTCGTCGTTCTGGTGATCTCAGGCGAATATCCAATAGGAGAAGATGTGCAGGACGGTGAGGTAGAGACGTTGATGGCTGTGGAAAGCTTGTGCCCATCCTCTGGCACACATGTATGGTGGCCGGAGTGAAACAGAACGCCGGCGGATTTTGGGCGCGCTATGGCCGGAGGATCGACGGGAGAAGGTGGTCAGCGAGGTGCGTGAAAGATAGACAAAGAGAAAGGAATAAGCGGGGGTCCTGGGACTCACCGACGGCGATGAAGTCGAGTGCGGACAGGGGCTACGGTTTGGAACTCCGGCGAGGAATTTACAAAGATGAGGAGGGGGGTATGCTCCCGAAGGAGAGGGCTTCGAGCGAGGAGATTATGGACGGCGTCCTAGGCTTTTATAGAGGGTCAGGGGGAGGGTCAGACCGAGCTCCGTCGTGGTGTTAATGGCTGCAGTAAAAGCAGCAGTTTCCTCGAGCTCTAATGGCCATTAGGGGTGCCTTAAGGCGCACTACTGAGGGAAGGGGTCGTGGGAGGCGAGAGGAACCGATTCAGGAGGTCAACGGGTGCAGGGGAAGGGAAGGGAAGCGTTGGGCGCAGCCGCTGTACGCCATGGCGGCTCATGTGGGGTGAACGTGAGGAGGAAAAAGACCTCCTGTATGTGTACGTGAGGAGCTGGGCTGGTTGGGCCTAGCCCAATTAGTTTTAGGACTAATAAACTATATTTTGTGTGCGTGTGTGCAAGAAGTTTAATTATAACAGGAATTAAATGTTCGTGTTTACCTATTTATTATTTCAATTCTACGCACATTAAGTTCAGAATTCAATAAACTTATTTCGTGCACAAACTTATTTTAATAATGCATTACGGGCTTCATAATTTCCCCAACATATGTGTGAGGGTTTTATGAATACCCAAATGACTAACAAGAAATATTTAATATTTCCGAATAATAGTTTTGGAGAAGTCATTTATCTCCTCTCACATTTATTTTTATTTGAGTAATTTGGAAATATTTAAATGACACTAAAGCTTCAAATAAGACCCAATTCAAATGGAACTCCCAAAATTCAAATAACTTCAAATGAAATATTCATCCATCACATTTGAGAAAGTCAATTTTATTCTCACTCCATAAATTTGAAGGTGGTTCAAAATATTTTGAAAGAATCAAAAAGAGTTGAATGCCCTTTGAATCCTTAAATAAACTTCCCCAGCCATAGTTTTCTTTATTGGACAAAATTTTCATCCAACTTTTATAACATGGTTTGAAAAGTTTAAACAAGGTCCAAAAAGTTTTAATTTCCCTTGAACGCCATAGCAATTCATTCAAAAATATCTTATTATTAACATTCCAAAATTTGGAAAATTTTGGGATGTTACACTATTGCTTTGAACAATATAAAAGTCCAAATGTCCATGCTATAAAAAAAGAAATATGATATGACATGTTAGGTAGCATTCCACATCAAAAAATCTGTTTTTATCACTTACCTACTCGAGGATGAGTAGGAGTTAAGCTTGGGGATGCTGATATGTCTCCAACGTATCTATAATTTTTGATTGTTCCATGCTGTTATATTAGCAATCTTGGATGTTTTATAGTCATTTTATATCATTTTTTGGTACTAACCTATTGACATAGTGCCAGTTGTTGTTTTCTACATGTTTTTTACATCGCAGGAAATCAATACCAAACGGAGTCCAAATGCAATGAAACTTTACAGAGATTTTTTTGGACCAGAAGACACCTAATGGGCCAAGGCTACGCCTGGGGGGTCCTCCGAGGAGAGCACAACCCACCAGGGCATGCCAGGAGGCCCAGGCCCACCCTGGTGGGTTGTGTCCACCTCGGGTGCCCCCTGGACCGACTCTTTGCTCTATAAATACCCCAATATTCCAGAAACCCTAGGGGAGTCGACAAAAATTAATTCCAGCCACCGCAGAGTCCAGAACCACCAGATCCGATCTAGAGACCATCACGGAGGGGTTCACCACTTCCATTGGTGCCTCTCCGATGATGCATGAGTAGTTCTTTGTAGACCTTCGGGTCTGTAGTTAGTAGCTAGATGGCTTCCTCTCTCTCTTGTTTGATTCTCAATACAATGGTCTCTTGGAGATCCATATGATGTAAATCTTTTTGCGGTGTGTTTTTTGGGATCGGATGAACTTTGAGTTTATGATCAGATCTATCTTTTTATATCCATGAAAGTATTTGAGTTTCTTAGATCTATTTTATGCATGATTGCTTATAGCATCATATTTCTTCTACGATATTTGGGTTTTGTTTGGCCAACTTGATCTATTTATCTTGCAATGGGAACAGGTGCTTTGTAGTGGGTTCGATCTTACGGTGCTTGATCCCAGTGACAGAAGGGGAACCGACACATATGTATCGTTGCTACTAAGGATAAAACTGAAGGAAATATGCCCTAGAGGCAATGATAAAGTTATTATTTATTTCCTTATATCATGATAAATGTTTATTATTCATGCTAGAATTGTATTAACCGGAAACATAATACATGTGTGAATACATAGACAAACAGAGTGTCACCAGTATGCCTCTACTTGACTAGCTTGTTGATCAAAGATGGTTATGTTTCCTAACCATAGACATGAGTTTTCATTTGATTAACGGGATCACATCATTAGGAGAATGATGTGATTGACTTGACCCATTCCGTTAGCATAGCACTTGATCGTTTAGTTTGTTGGTATTGCTTTCTTCATAACTTATACATGTTCCTATGACTATGAGATTATGCAACTCCCGTTTACCGGAGGAACACTTTGTGTGCTACCAAACGTCACAACGTAACTGGGTGATTATAAAGGTGTTCTACAGGTGTCTCCGAAGGTACTTGTTGGGTTGGCGTATTTCGAGATTAGGATTTGTCACTCCGACTGTCGGAGAGGTATCTCTGGGCCCTCTCGGTAATGCACATCACTTAAGCCTTGCAATCATTGCAACTAATGAGTTAGTTGCGGTATGATGTATTACAGAACAAGTAAAGAGACTTGCCGGTAACGAGATTGAACTAGGTATGGGATACCGACGATCGAATCTCGGGCAAATAACATACTGATGACAAAGGGAACAACGTATGTTGTTTTGTGGTCTGACCGATAAAGATCTTCGTAGAATATGTGGGAGCCAATATGAGCATCCAGGTTCCGCTATTGGTTATTGACCGGAGACGTGTCTCGGTTATATCTACATTGTTCTCGAACCCGTAGGGTCTGTTGGGTTTCGTAGTAATTTCAAAAAAATTCCTACGCACACGCAAGATCATGGTGATGCATAGCAACGAGAGGGGGAGAGTGTGATCTACGTACCCTTGTAGATCGACAACGGAAGCGTTAACTAGGTTGATGTAGTCCTATGTCTCCACGGCCCGACCAATCAAGTACCGAAACTACGGCACCTCCGAGTTCTAGCACACGTTCAGCTCGATGACGATCCCCGGACTCCGATCCAGCAAAGTATCGGGGAAGAGTTCCGTCAGCACGACGGCGTGGTGACGATCTTGATGTACTACCGTCGCAGGGCTTCGCCTAAGCACCGCTGCAATATTATCAAGGGCTATGGTGGAAGGGGCACCGCACACGGCTAAGAATATGATCACGTGGATCAAATTGTGTCTCTAGGGGGTGCCTCTACCTCCGTATATAAAGGTTCAAGGGAGGGGGGCCGGCCGGCCAGGAGAGGCGCGCCAGGAGGAGTCCTACTCCCTCTGGGAGTAGGACTCCCCCCCTTTCCTAGTTGGAATAGGATTCGTGGGGTGGGAAAAGAGAGAGAGAGAGAGAGAGAGAGAGAGAGAGAGAGAAGGAGGGGGCGCCGGCCCCCTCTCTCCTTGTCCTATTCGGACTAGGGGTGGAGGGGCGCGCGGCCCAGCCCTGGCTGCCTCTTCTCTTCTTCCACTAAGGCCCACTAAGGCCCATATACCTCCCGGGGGGTTCCGGTAACCTCCCGGTATTCCGGTAAAATCCTGATTTCACCCGGAACACTTCCGATATCCAAACATAGGCTTCCAATATATCAATCTTTATGTCTCGACCATTTCGAGACTCCTCGTCATGTCCGTGATCACATCCGGGACTCCGAACAACCTTTGGTACATCAAAATGCATAAACTCATAATATAACTGTCATCGTAACCTTAAGCGTGCGGACCCTACGGGTTCGAGAACAATGTAGACATGACCGAGACACGTCTCCGGTCAATAACCAATAGCGGAACCTGGATGCTCATATTGGCTCCTACATATTCTACGAAGATCTTTTATCGGTCAGACCGCATAACAACATATGTTGTTCCCTTTGTCATCGGTATGTTACTTGCCCGAGATTCGATCATCGGTATCCCATACCTAGTTCAATCTCGTTACCGGCAAGTCTCTTTACTTGTTCTGTAATACATCATACCGCAACTAACTCATTAGTTGCAATGATTGCAAGGCTTAAGTGATGTGCATTACCGAGAGGGCCCAGAGATACCTCTCCGACAATCGGAGTGACAAATCCTAATCTCGAAATACGCCAACCCAACATGTACCTTTGGAGACACCTGTAGAGCTCCTTTATAATCACCCAGTTACGTTATGACGTTTGGTAGCACACAAAGTGTTCCTCTGGCAAACGGGAGTTGCATAATCTCATAGTCATAGGAACATGTATAAGTCATGAAGAAAGCAATAGCAACATACTAAACGATCGGGTGCTAAGCTAATGGAATGGGTCATGTCAATCAGATCATTCAACTAATGATGTGATCCCGTTAATCAAATAACAACTCTTTGTCCATGGTTAGGAAACATAACCATCTTTGATTAACGAGCTAGTCAAGTAGAGGCATACTAGTGACACTCTGTTTGTCTATGTATTCACACATGTATTATGTTTCCGGTTAATACAATTCTAGCATGAATAATAAAATTTTGTCATGATATAAGGAAATAAATAATAACTTTATTATTGCCTCTAGGGCATATTTCCTTCAGGGTCCGCACGCACGCTTAAGGTTTCGATGACAGTTATATTATGAGTTTATGAGTTTTGATGTAACGACGGAGTTCGGAGTCCCGGATGAGATCGGGGACATGACGAGGAGTCTCGAAATGGTCGAGACATAAAGATCGATATATTGGACAACTATATTCGGACATCCGAAAGGTTCCGAGTGATTCGGGTATTTTTCGGAGTACCGGAGAGTTATGGGAATTCGCCGGGGAGTATATGGGCCTTATTGGGCCATGCGGGAATAGAGGAGAGAGGCCAAAAGGAAGGAGGCGCGCGCCCCCCTCTGGTCCGAATTGGACATGGGGTTGAGCCCACTTTTCCTTGTTCCTCTCCCCCTCTTTTCTTCTCTCCTACTCCAACAAGGGAAGGAGGAGTCCTACTCCCGATGGGAGTAGGACTCCCCCGTTGGCGTGCCCTCCTCCTAGGCCGGCCACCTCTCCCCTTGCTCCTTTATATACAGGGGCAGGGGGCACCTCTATACACACAAGTTGATCAGTTGATCTCTCCCAGCCGTGTGCGGTGCCCCCCTCCACCATATTCCACCTCGGTCATATCGTAGCGGTGCTTAGGCGAAGCCCTGTGTCGGTAGCAACATCATCACCGTCACCACGCCGTCGTGCTGACGGAACTCTCCCGTGAAGCTCTACTGGATCGGAGTTCGCGGGACGTCATCGAGCTGAACTCGGAGGTGCCGTGCGTTCGGTACTTGGATCTGTCGGATCGTGAAGACGTACGACTACATCAACCGTGTTGTGCTAACGCTTCCGCTTTCGGTCTACGAGGGTACGTGGACAACACTCTCCCCTCTCGTTGCTATGCATCACCATGATCTTGCGTGTGCGTAGGATTTTTTTGAAATTACTACGTTCCCCAACAAAAACGATGGGGTCTATCTCTACATAGATAGATCTTGTCTACATCATGTCATCGTTCTTATTGCATTACTCCGTTTCTCCATGAACTTAATACACTAGATGCATGCTGGAGAGCGGTCAATGTGTGGAGTAATAGTAGTAGATGCAGGCAGGAGTCGGTATACTAATCTTGGACGTGATGCCTATATAATGATCATTGCATGGATATCGTCATGATTATTTAAAGTTCTATCAATTGACCAACAATAATTTATTTACCCACCGTTTGCTATTTTTCTCAAGAGAAGCCACTAGTGAAACCTACGGCCCCCGGGTCTCTTTCTCATATTATTTGCATTTGCGATCTATTTTCCTTTTCTTTTATTTTCAGATCTATCAAACCAAAAATCCAAAAATACCTTGCAGAAATTTATTTTATTTGGTGTTCGATCTATCAATATTTACAATGTTCTCCCGTCCACGTGCCAATTTCTGGCGAAGTTACCCGAAAGGGATTGACAACCCCTTTAACACGTCGGGTTGCGAGTATTTGTTATTTATGTGCAGGGGCTGTTTACGTTGTGTTGCTTGTTCTCCTACTGGTTCGATAGCCTTGGTTTCATATCTGAGGGAAATACCTACTGCCGCTATGCTGCATCATCCCTTCCTCTTTGGGGAAATACCGACGTAGCTTCAAGCGACATCACAACCCCAACTACAACTTTGGATATCCACCAGGCCAATGCTCGTAGACCAACATAGGCCAAAAACCTAAGCTTGGGGGAGTATGTATTTCTCACCGACATTATATTCATGTTCACACACTCATTTCAGTTGGCGGTGCTCATACTTTTTCATTGTATTATCCATGTTAGTTTATTTATTTTTCTCGCTTTCTTCTTGTGTGTTTGATTAACCTTAAGAGAAAAACCAAAAAAATAGTTGTAGCTAGTTTACCGTTTATGCATGCTTAGTTGTTGTAACACCCCGGATGTAACTTTCCCAATTTGTACTCCAACTCTTGCCATTTCCGGCGTTAAGTTATATTTATTTCTCGGGTTCAGGTCTTTGTCTCTGTGTGTTGTTTTCGTTGTCATGCATCTCATATCATGTCATCATGTGCATTGCATTTGCATACGTGTTCATCTCATGCATTCGAGCATTTTCCCCGTTGTCCGTTTTGCATTCTGGCGCTTCGTTCTCCTCCGGTGGTCATTTCTAGCTTTCTTTCGTGTGTGGGGATTAAACATTTCCGGATTGGACCAAGACTTGCCAAGCGGCCTTGGTTTACTACCGGTAGACCGCCTGTCAAGTTTCGTATCGTTTGGACTTCGTTTGATACTCCAATGGTTAACCGAGGGTCTGAAAAGGCCTCGTGTGTGTTGCAGCCCAACACCCCTCCAATTTGGCCCAAAACCCACCAAACTCTGCTCCATGTCCTAGAGCGTTCGATCACGATCGCGTGGCCAAAAACCGCACCTCGTTTGGACTCTCCTAGCTCCACTTATGCCTATAAATACACCCCCCTTCGTTTCGGATCTCTCTCTCCCCGAAACCCTAGCTAAAAAAACAGATCCCCGCCACCGACGGACACGTCCGCCGCCGCCTTCATCCAACCGGGTCGCGCCAAGTGGCGCCGCCACCTTCCACCGCCGCCGGGCCCGAAGGCCCAGGGCAGGCCCTCCGCCGCTCCCGCCTGGGCCGACCTCGCCCGCACTCCGCCGCCATCTCCTCCGCGCCGCCCACCGCCCGCTCCGCCGGCCGCGCCGCCCGCCGCCCGCGAGCCGCCCGCCGCGGACGCCGCCCGCCGCCACCGGCCGCCCCAGCCTCGCCTCGCCTCACCGGCCCCGGCCTCTCCCCTCCATCTCCGGCCACCACGCCATTTCCGGCGACCTCAAGCTACAGCAACTCCGGCGGCCTCGGTTCCCGTGCGATCTGGATCTAGATCCAAAAATATCCCGAACGGTTGACTTTTCCCTCCGAACCCTAATTTTTTATGCCTACTTTGACCATCCGTATCTCCACATCCGTAGCTCCATTTTCGACGTATTGTATATCAAAATGTTCGCCTCGATGAGTACATCATTTCATTCCATTGCATCATTTTCATTTGAGTACATCTTGACGCCCAAAATGCTGTTAGAAGGAGGCTTCGTGAGTTAATTGTCAAATCTGCTAGTTCATCTTAGACTTTTGTCATTTTTGCCATGATTATTGTGTGCATGCTATGCCTGTGAGTCCTTCATATGTTTTGTTAAGGATTTTGTCTTCTTTCCAGAGGTGCAACCCATGCATTTTTAGGATGTGTGTGGTGACTTGTGCAAGCTTGCAAAGTGAGGCACCCGGGAAATCTGTTTTCAGAGACTTAGTTGTTTTCACTAAGTCTGGGATTATTCAGTTCATGATGCCATATGTTCAGCTTGTTTCCTAGTGATCCGTGCCTCTTTTAAGGATGATCAGTAAAGGATTTTTGTTAATCATGTTATGCTCTATCCATCCATATCTTTGTTTGAAATTATGGAGCACCCTAGCTTGAGTCAATCGAGCTCTACTTTTGCTTCATTGTGAATCTAGGCAGATCGTCAACTCGTTTGCGATTTAGCCGGCGTTGTTATAGTTGATCCGTGCATGATATGTCATTGTTCTTGCCATGTCTAGATAGCATTTTATGCCTTCTTAATGGATGTATGCTTGCCTTGCCATGACTTGCACCGTAGTGAGTGCATCGAGCTCGTTTACATGCCTTCGTGAGTTATATTTCAGCATGTCTCAGTTTTCACTAAGTCTGAAAACTGATTATGTTTTTGCTATGTTCGTGTGCCCGTTAGTATATTTTGTGAACCCTTTTGGCCCCAGGTCACTCTGGGTCTTCTGTTAGGCTTGTTGAGTAGCTCCATGCCATGTTCTTACTTGTCTTAATCAGGTCATGTATCATGTTGTTTTTCTGCTCCGAAGAGGGCTTCGTGATCTGAAATTTCAGACAAGTGTTAATTTCACTAAGTCTGGAATCTGTTTTGCATTTGCGTTTTTGCCATGCTTGTTTGAACCTCATATTGGATGATTTGGCCGTAGCTCACTGCTAGTCTTTTGTTAAGAATCTTGTGTGCATCCCTGCCATGTATTTTGTTGTCATGTTTGGTGGCTGTAGCATGTTCATCTCATTGCTTTTAGATGCCTACTTGCTGTAAATCGCAGACCGGTGTCATTTTTGAATCGCTTGCCGTTTCCAAACCGTAACTCCGATTCCGGCGTTCTTTATATCGTTTTCAAGCGATTTCATCTCATCTTTCCAGTGGCACCCTTGGAATTCCAACTTGAGGCCAGGTCCATGCATTTCCTGTCATATCTTGCATTTTGCATCCCGCATCGCATCCCGCATAGCATATCATCATTTCATCATATTGCTTGGTCTTGCACATGGTTGATTGTATCCTTGTTGCTTGTTTGTCTTGTTGGGTAGAGCTGGGAGACGAGTTCGCCACCGAGTTGCCCGTTGAGTTTGCTTGTGAGGATCCAGTCAACTCTGACAACTGTGCAGGTGAGATGATCATACCCTCGAAATCACTACTATCTTTGCTATGCTATTTTGCTCGCTCTTGCTATGCCACTGCTACGATGCCTACCATTTGCTTTTCAGCCTCCCAATTTCCATGTCAAACCTCTAACCCACCTTGTCCTAGCAAACCGTTGATTGGCTATGTTACCGCTTCGCTCAGCCCCTCTTATAGCGTTGCTAGTTGCAGGTGAAGATTGGAGGCCGTTCCTTGGTGGAACATCATTTATTTACTTGTTGGGATATCATTATATTGCTATGTTATCTTAATGCATCTATATACTTGGTAAAGGGTGGAAGGCTCGGCCTCTCGCCTAGTGTTTTGTTCCACTCTTGCCGCCCTAGTTTCCGTCATATCGGTGTTATGTTCCCGGATTTTGCGTTCCTTACGCGGTTGGGTTATAATGGGAACCCCTTGATATTTCGCCTTGATTAAAGCTTTTCCAACAATGCCAAACCTTGGTTTTACCATTTGCCACCTAGCCTTTTCTTTCCCTTGGGTTCTGCAGACTCAAGGGTCATCTTATTTTAACCCCCCCGGGCCAGTGCTCCTCTGAGTGTTGGTCCAAACCGTCAGCCGCCGGTGGCTACCAGGGGCAACTCTGGGCTGGCCTACCGGAAGTTTAGACAATCTGAGTGTGCCCTGAGAAAGAGATATGTGCAGCTCCTATCGGGATTTGTCGGCACAT
The DNA here is from genome assembly GCF_003073215.2 of Triticum urartu. Taxonomy (NCBI): domain Eukaryota; kingdom Viridiplantae; phylum Streptophyta; class Magnoliopsida; order Poales; family Poaceae; genus Triticum; species Triticum urartu. The sequence continues at coordinate 604,925,578 of NC_053024.1, read as the reverse complement.
TCGGGCGGTGTTGCTGGTCTTGTTTTAACCTGTCGAAGTGTCTTGTTGTACCGGGATGCCGAGTCTGATCGGTGTGTCTCGGGTGGAGGTCTATTCCTTCGTTGACCATGAGAGCTTGTCATGGGCTAAGTTGGGACTCCCCTGCAGGGTTTGAACTTTCGAAAGCCGTGCCCGCGGTTATGGGCAGATGGGAATTTGTTAATGTCTGGTTGTAGATAACTTGAACCTTAATTAATTAAAACGAATCAACTGAGTGTGTTACCATGATGGCCCCTTTCCGACGGAGTCCGGGAAGTGGACACGGTGTTGGAGTTATGCTTGCGCAGGTTGTTCCTCTAGATTCTCGCTCGCGCCTTGCCTCCTCTTCTCGCTCTCTTTTGCGAATAAGTTAGCCACCATATAAGCTAGTCGCTTGCTGCAGCTCCACATATATTTGCCTTACCCTTCCTATAAGCTTAAATAGTCTTGATCACGAGGGTGCGAGATTGCTGAGTCCCTGTGGCTCACAGATACTATAACTCCAGATACAGGTTCAGGTGATTCCGCTCCAGGTGACGAGTACGAGCTCAAGTGGGAGTTCGACGAAGACTCTCAGCGTTACTACGTGTCTTTTCCTGATGATCAGTAGTGGTGCCTAGTAGGGGTTCGATTCAGGGCCTTGTCGCATGTTGTGTTCTTTTCTATTTTGGCGCCGTAGTCGGGCCATGAGTGTTTGAATGATGGATGTTATTTATGTACTCTGATGTGACGTGGCGAGTGTAAGCCAACTATGTATCTCCCCCTTTTATTATATATTATATGGGATGTTGTAATGATTGCCTGACTTGCGACATTGCTTTCAATGCGGTTATGTCTCTAAGTCGTGCCTTGACACGTGGGAGCTATAGCCGCATCAAGGGCGTTACAGTTGTAGTATTAAAATAAAACCCAAAAAGATTTCTCGTTCTTCTTTTGCTTGTTGGGAGCTTTCCCGTGTAAATAGTTTTTCTCATTCTTGTTTCTCTTTCTTCAGAAAAACAAAAACTCCAAAAATATTTCAGCTTGTTTCTTTGAAATTCTTTTCTTTTCTTTGGGGGTCGAGAGGAGAAGACCACGATGAAAATGTTGAGTAGCTCTCATATGCAGTACTGTTGATCTAACAAAGAGCCCATATTACCTTGTCTTCTCCTTTGAATAAATGTTGCAGATTCCAGCTTAGTACGATGCACATGCACTATTATTATTATCCACATCATTCGGTCATGCAAGTGAAAGGTAATAATGACGATATCTCTACTCCTAATGGAGCAGTTGGTAGTCTCGTTTCCAGGTTTTTTTCCGTCTCACCTCCCATGGTTTTTTTGGTACCTCCTCCCACCTTCGCTGGTTTTTTTTCGTAGATTTTTTCCATCCCTTCCCCCCACTCCTCGGTTTATTTTCGCGTCACCCTTTGACATAACGAAAGAAATCTGAACAGATCAGAACTTTCCATACTGGCGCAAGTTATGTAGTAATGTAAAAGCAATCACGAACAATCTCTAAAGATCAAATGTAAATCAATTAACCTTACCTTAAATCACTCAATCACATTAATTAGAAAACAAATAATTGATTCTCAGAAAACTCGCTCAATCACATTAACCTTACCTTAACTCACGGATGGTAATCAATCTCCAAACAAAGGAAACAATACATCGAGGGAGCTGTAAATAAACTCCCTTTCTTATGACATGTATATGATCTTCCCTTCCCTCTCCATTGTCGAGCATTCTTGATTCTCGAGGCCGATGCTTGGGCTGCGTCACTGGATCGCGGCGGTGCCGGAGAACGAGGACGGCGAGGCCGGGTGCCGCGGCCGGTGAAGGGGGCGAAGAAGGGCGGCTTCTCTGGCCCTGGCCGTGGCCCTAGGAGTTGGTGCAGTGGAACCGGCACTTGAAGGACCCGGCGTGGGTGGCCGGCGCGCAGACGCACTTGGAAGCGGGCCCGTGGCACACGCCGGACGGCACCGACGCTGACCCATGCCACCTCCTCCGCGTATTCTTGGAGCTGTGGCTGGCCGATTTACATGAAATTAATTCCCTCAGTTGTGGTGGCAAATATAATACACATAATCCATATTGTTATGCACTAGCGTGTGTGTGAAATAGATGGATTATGGTCCCGTACCCAATATGATGGATATATGTGTGTGTTAGAGAGAGAGAGGGAGAGGGAGGGAGAGAGTGTGTGTGTGAGGATTTGATGGTAAAAAAGGTCGCCAATGTCACTTGATGTGTATGTGAATATGGAGTTGTGGCTGGCCGATTTACATGAAATTAATTCCCTCAGTTGTGGGCAAATATAATACACATAATCCATATTGTTATGCACTAGCATGTGTGTGTGTGTGAAATAGATCGATTATGGTCCCGTACCCAATAAGATGGATATGTGTGTGTGTTAGAGAGAGAGGGAGAGGGGAAGAGAGAGTGAGGAAGAGGGAGGGAGAGAGTGTGTGTGTAAGTGAGGATTTGATGGTAAAAAGGGTCGCCAATGTCACTTGATATGTATGAGAATATTAATATTGAACTCTTAAAGTTAATGTGGCCCCGTTGCAACGCACGACCGTTCTTCTAGTATGATGAAATGATTGAGATGAGGAAAAGCCGGTATGAACTCATCCTATCTTGTTTTTGTAAATATGATTAGTTCATCGTTCCTGATTCAGCCTATTATGAATGAGACATGTTTGCAATGACAATCAGAGATTGCAGTTACTCATGCCATGCTTAATTAACTAGGAGTTTATAATGGTTTATCTTGCGCGCCAACATGTTATTAAAATGGTTGTGATGTAGTATGATAGGATGGTATCCTGCTTTGAATGATTTGAGTGGCTTGACTTGGCACATGTTCACACATGTAGTTGAAACAAAACCAACATAGCCTCCATGATATTTATGTTCATGGTGATTTATATCCTACTCATGCTTGCACTCAATGTTGGTTAATCTCAATGCATGTTTATGACTGTTGTCACTCTCTAGTTGGTCACTTCCTAGTCTTTTTCTAGCCTTCACTTGTACTAAGCGGGAATACTGCTTGTGCGTCCACTTCCATAAACCCAAAGTTGTTCCATATGAGTCCACCACACCTTCCTATATGCAGTATTTACCTACCGTTCCAAGTAAATTTGCATGTGCCAAACTCTAAACCTTCAAATAATAATCTATTTTGTATGCTCAAATCGCTCATATACCAACTAGGGTTGTCAATATATTCCATGCTAGGTGGGTTATTCTCACGATGAGTGGACTCCGCTCATCATTCACGAGAAAATGGCTGGTAACCGGGATGCCCAGTCCCTTGCTCAAAGCAAATCAAATCAAAATAATTGCAAACAAAACTCCCCCGGGATTGTTGTTAGTTGGATGGTACTCGTTGTTTTAGACCAGCCGTGGAGTGTGCTTGTTGGTGGTGGGGGAGTATAAACTTTACCATTTTGTTTCGGAACCGCCTATAATGTATGTAGCATGGAAGATATCAAGATCTCTTAGTTGTTATGTTGATAATGAAAGCATACCGCTCAAAATATTATTCCTCTCTATTTCAAAACTCGAGCTCTGGCACCTCTGCAAATCCCTGCTTCCCTCTATGAAGGTCCTATCTATTTACTTTTATTTGCCGAGTCATCATCCTCTTAGAGAAGGCACCAGTTAGAGAGGACCACTATCATTTGTATGCATTGTTATTAATTTACATTGAGTATGACTATGACTGGAACTCTTTTACCATGAATTACAGTGTCTAGTCGGTCCTTGATCTTCAGGGATGCTCTGCATTTATGTTTTGCGGTATCAGAAAGGGCAAGTGAGATATGATACCTCTCCGTCGCATCTATAATTTTTTTTTATTGTTCCATGCCAATATTCTACAACTTTTATATACTTTTGGCAACTTTTTATACTATTTTTGGGACTAACATATTGATCCGGTGCCCCGTGCCAGTTCCTGTTTGTTGCATGTTTTTTGTTTCACAGAAAATCCATATCAAACGGAGTCCAAAGGGGATAAAAACTGACAAAGATTTTTTTTTGGAATATATGTGAATTTTGGGAAGTGCAATCAACACTAGACGATGCTCGAGGGGACCACGAGGCAGGGGCGCGCCCCTGACCCTCGTGGCCAGCCCGTAAGGCGGTTGGTGCTCTTCTTTCGCTGCAAGAAAGCTAATATCCGGGTAGAGATCGTGTTAAAATTTCAGCCTAGTCGGAGTGATGGATCTCCAGGAATTTAAGAAACAGTGAAAGGGCAGAATCAGAAAATGCAGAAACAAGAGAGACAGATCCAATCTCGGAGGGGCTCTCGCCCCTCCCACTCCATGGAGACCATGGACCAGAGGGGAAACCCTTCTCCCATCTAGGGAGAAGGTCAAGGAAGAAGAAGAAGAAGAAGGGGGGCTCTCTCCCCCTCTCTCCCGGTGGCACCGGAACGCCGTCGGGGCCATCATCATCACCACAATCTACACCAACAACTTCACCGTTGTCATCACCAACTCTCTCCCCCTCTATGCAGCAGCGTAACCCCTCCTTTACCCGCTGTAATCTCTACTTAAACATGGTGCTCAACGCTATATATTATTTCCCAATTATGTATGGCCATCCTATGATGTTTGAGTAGATCCGTTTTGTCCTATGGGTTAATTGATGATCGTGATTGGTTTGAGTTGCATATTTTATTATTGGTGCTGTCCTATGGTGCTCTCTGTGTCGCACAAGTGTGAGGGATCTCCGCTGTAGGGTTTGCAATATGTTCATGATTTGCTTATGGTGGGTGGCGTGAGTGACAAAAGCACAGACTCGAGTAAGTAGGTTGTTTGCGTATGGGAGTAAAGAGGACTTGATGCCTTATAATGCTATGGTTGGGTTTTACCTTAATGATCTTTAGTAGTTGTGGATGCTTTCTAGAGTTACAATCATAGGTGCATATGATCCAAGAAGAGAAAGTATGTTAGCTTATGCCTCTCCCTCAAATAAAATTGCAATAATGATTACCGGTCTAGTTATCGATTGCCTAGGGACAAATAACTTTCTTGTGTGACAACAAGCTCTCTACTAAAACTAACTTAGTTGTGTCTTCATATAAATAGCCCCTACTTTTTATTTATGTGCTCTTTATTATCTTGCAAACCTATCCAACAACACCTACAAAGTACTTCTAGTTTCATACTTGTTCTAGGTAAAGCGAACGTTAAGCGTGCGTAGAGTTGTATCGGTGGACGATAGAACTTGAGGGAATATTTGTTCTACCTTTAGCTCCTCGTTGGGTTCGACACTCTTACTTATCGAAAGAGGCTACAATTGATCCCCTATACTTGTGGGTTATCAAGACCTTTTTCTGGCACTGTTGCCGGGGAGTTATAGCGTGGGGTGAATATTCTCATGTGTGCTTGTTTGCTTTATCACTAAGTAATTTTTATTTTGTGCTCTTGTTTTCTATCTTTAGTTATGGGTAGGAAACGCAAAATACCAAAAAAATTAGTTGTACCTACTACACCAATGGTTGAAGAACCACTCAAAATCTATCACACTCCTGAAGCTTTTTTACTTGGATCATCTTCGATCCCTATGTGCTCGTGCTGAAACCCCAACTAGCTTAGTTGAGGGCAAATCTTTAGATGAGCATGCTTGTTATGTGCGACATCGCTTATCTGAAAAATGGAAACTTTTACTGGATCAAATTCATCGTTTGCAATGCTATGCTTGGAATTTATGTGAAATATATGATTTTGCTTGTTGTTCTGAAGACCCTAAGAAACACCTTCCCTACCAATGTGAGTTTAGTGATAATGGAATCGTATCTTCGTATGCTAAGGGTGTTTATAATTACTATGATGTTCAACAAATTGAAGAATTTCTTGCTTTTAAGGGTGCTTATGAAATTGCTTCTTTGATTGGAAAGTATGATGCTACTCTTTACAAATCTGAAAAATTTGCCATACTTAAATATAGTTATGATAATTATGCTTCTAATGCTTATGTTAAACCATATATTGAGAACTCCTCCGCTGTCCAAGCAGAGACTAATATTTTGTAGGAGTCTATGGAAGAAGGAATTGATGAAACTGTGAGCTCATTGGATGAAAAAGATGATAAGGAGAGCGAAGAACAAAAGGAGGAAGAGCGGATTAGCTACCCGTGCCCACCTTCTAATGAGAGTAACTCTTCAACTCATACATTGTTTAATTTCCCTTCATGCTTACCGAAGGATGATTGCTATGATGATTGTTATGATCCCATTGATTCTTTTGAAATATCCCTTTTTGATGATGCTTGCTATGCTTGTGGCCAAGATGCCAATATTAATTATGCTTATGGAGATGAACTTGCTATAGTTCGTTACGTTAAACATGAAATTGTTGCTATTGCACCCACGCATGATAGTCCTATTATCTATTTGAATTCTCCCGACTACACTATATCGGAGAAGTTTGACCTTATTAAGGATAATATTGATGGGTTGTGTTTCACTACTACACATGATGATTTTGATAGATATAATATGCATGTGCTTGCTGCTCCTACTTGCAATTATTATGAGAGAGGAACTACATCTCCGCCTCTCCATGTTTCCAATATGATAAAATTGCAAGAAACTGTTTATACTATGCATTGGCCTTTACTATGTGTGCATGAATTATTCTTTTATGACATGCCCATGCATAGGAAGAGAGTTAGACTTCGTCATTACATGATATATGATGCTTTGTGCTCACTACTAAATCGCAAATCATTGTTAATTAAAATTGGCTTTGATATACCTTGGGGTCCGGGTGGATTCATTACTTGAGCAACTTATGCCTAGCTTAATGGCTTTAAAGAAAGTGCTCCCAGGGAGACAACCCGGAAGTTTTAGAGAGTCATTTATTTCTGTTGAGTGCTTTTATATAGTTTAAAAACAACAACAAAATAAAGAGGGGAACCCAAAACTTTTCAAAAAGGAAAGTGAAAGTGAGAGAGACAAGCATTGTTGAAGTGAGGGAGCTCCTTGAACTTTGTTCATGCTCACGGAAACTTTATGAATCTTGATTACAGAAACTTTTCAACAAAAATAATTATCCCCTTGTACAATTCCATTGTATTATAAAGATAATGTGCCAAGATTTGCCTTTAGGATGTTTACATTGCTTGTTGGTTTGTGCGGTACAGAATAGAAACTTTGGCTGTAGTGCGTGATTTTACATTTTTTACTGGAACGTAAAACGGTTCTGAAAATTTTTGCACTGTCTTTCTATACAAATTTTTTATTTTTCCTATTTTTTAAGAATTTTTGGAGTAACAGAAGTATGGTGAATGTTCAGATTACTACAGATTGTCATGTTTAGGACAGATTCTGTTTTTGATGCATAGTTTGCTTCTTTTGATGAAACTATCAATTTCTATCAGTGGATTAAGCCATGGAAAAGCTATATTACAGTAGATACAATGCAAAAACAAAATATGAATTGGTTTGCAACAGTACTTAGAGTAGTGATTTTCTTTATTATACTAACGGATCTTACCGAACTTTCTGTTAAGTTTTGTGTGATTGAAGTTTTCAAGTTTTGGGAGAGATCACGATGGATGAAGGAATAAGGAGTGGCAAGAGCCTAAGTTTGGGGATGCCTGAGGCACCCCAAGGAAATATTCAAGGACTCCCAAGCAACCAAGCTTGGGGATGCCCTGGAAGGCATCCCCTCTTTCTTCTAACGATCATCGGTAATTTCACTTGGAGCTATATTTTTATTCGTCACATGATATGCGTAAATCTTGGAGCGTCTTTTGCATTTAGTTTTCACTTTTATTTTATGCACCATGCTGGTATGAGATAGTCCTTGGTTGATTTATAGAATGCTCATTGCACTTCACTTATATTTTTTGAGTATGGCTTTATAGAATGCTTCATGTGCTTCACTTATATCTTTTGAAGTTTGGATTGCCTGTTTCTCTTCACATAGAAAACCGCCATTTGTAGAATGCTATTTTGTTTCACTTATATTTGTTAGAGCGTGGGCATATCTTTTGTAGAAATAATTAAACTCTTTTGCTTCACTTATATCTATTTAGAGAGATGACAGGAACTGGTCATTCACATGGTTAGTCATAAAATCCTACATAAGACTTGTAGATCACTGAATATGATATGTTTGATTCCTTGCAATAGTTTTGCGATATAAAGATGGTGATATTAGAGTCATGCTATTGGGTAGTTGTGGATTGTAGAAATACTTGTGTTGAAGTTTGTGATTCCTGTAGCATGCACGTATGGTGAACCGTTATGTGATGAAGTCGGAGCATGAGGTATTTATTGATTGTCTTCCTTATGAGTGGCGGTCGGGGATGAGCGATGGTCTTTTCCTACCAATCTATCCCCCTAGGAGCATGCACATAGTACTTTGTTTCGATTACTAATAGATTTTTGCAATAAGTATGTGAGTTCTTTATGACTAAAGTTGAGTCCATGGATTATACGCACTCTCACCCTTCCATCATTGCTAGCCTCTTCGGTACCGTGCATTGCCCTTTCTCACCTCGAGAGTTGGTGCAAACTTCGCCGGTGCATCCAAACCCTGTGATACGATATGCTCTATTACACATAAGCCTCCTTATATCTTCCTCAAAATAGCCACCATACCTACCTATTATGGCATTTCCATAGCCATTCCGAGATATATTGCCATGCAACTTCCATCATCATCATATACATGACTTGAGCATTCATTGTCATATTGCTTTGCATGATCGTAAGGTAGCTAGCATGATATTTTCATGGCTTGTCCGTTTTTTGATATCTTTGCTATGCTAGATCATCGCACATCCTGGTACACTGCCAGAGGCATTCATATAGAGTCATATATTTGTTCTAGTATCGAGTTGTAATATTGAGTTGTAAGTAAATAAAAGTGTGATGATCATCATTATTAGAACATTGTCCCATGTGAGGTTATCAAAATAAAAGAGGCCAAAGAAGCCCAAATAAAAAAAGAGGCCAAAGAAGCCCACGAAAAAAAGAAGAAAAAAGAGAAAAAATAAATAAATAATGAGAGAAAAGAGAGAAGGGGAAATGTTACTATCCTTTTACCACACTTTTGCTTTAGAGTAGCACCATGTTCTTCATATAGAGAGTCTCTTGAGTTATCACTTTCAAATACTAGTGGGAGTTTTCATTATAGAACTTGGCTTGTATATTCCGCTGATGGGCTTCCTCAAATTCCCGAGGTCTTCATGAGCAAGCAAGTTGGATGCACACCCACTTAGTTTCCAGTTTGAGCTTTTATACACTTATAGCTCTTAGTGCATCCGTTGCATGGCAATCCCTACTCCTGACATTGACAGAAATTGATGGGCATCTCCATAGCCCGTTGATTAGCCATGTCGATGTGAGACTTTCTTCCTTTTTGTCTTCTCCACACAACCTCCACTATCATATTCTATTCCACCTATAGTGCTATATCCATGGCTCATGCTCATGTACTGCGTGAAAGTTGAAAAGGTTTGAGAACGTCAAAAGTATGAAACAATTGCTTGGCTTGTCATCGGGGTTGTGCATGATTTGAATATTTTGTGTGGTGAAGATGGAGCATAGCCAGACCATATGATTTTGTAGGGATAACTTTCTTTGGCCATGTTATTTTGAAAAGACATGATCGCTTTATTAGTATGCTTGAAGTATTATTGTCTTAATGTCAAATGATAGACTATTGCTTTGAATCACTCGTGTCTTAATATTCATGCCATGATTACATATGTGATCAAGATTATGCTAGGTAGCATTCTACATCAAAAATTATCTTTTTTATCATTTACCTACTCGAGGACGAGCAGGAATTAAGCTTGGGGATGCTGATACGTCTCCAACGTATTTATAATTTTTTATTGTTCCATGCTATTATATTATATGTTTTGGATGTTAATGGGCTTTATTTTACACTTTTATATTATTTTTGGGACTAGCCTATTAACCGAAGGCCCGGCCCAAATTGTTGTTTTTTTTGCCTATTTCAGTGTTTCTTAGAAAAGGAATATCAAACGGAGTCCAAACGGAATAAAACCTTCGGGAACGTGATTTTTGGAACAAACCTGATCCAGAGGACTTGGAGTGGATGTCAAGCAATCAACGAGGCGGCCACGAGGCAAGGGGTGCGCCCTCCCCCCTTGTGGGCCCCTCGTAGCTCCCCTGACTGACTTCTTTTGCCTATATATGTCCATATACCCTAAAAACATCAGAGAGCAGAATAGATCAGGAGTTCCGCCGCCAGAAGCCTCCGTAGCCACCGAAAACCAATCTAGACCCATTCTGACACCCTGCCGGAGGGGGGAATCCCTCTTCGGTGGCCATCTTCATCATCCCGGCGCTCTCCATGACGAGGAGGGAGTAGTTCACCCTCGGGGCTGAGGGTATGTACTAGTAGCTATGTGTTTGATTTCTCTCTCTCTCGTGTTCTTGAGTCGGCACGATCTTGATGTATCGCGAGCTTTGCTATTATAGTTGGATCTTATGATGTTTCTCCCCCTCTACTCTCTTGTGATGAATTGAGTTTTCCCTTTGAAGTTGTCTTATCGGATTGAGTCTTTAAGGATTTGAGAACACTTGATGTGTGTCTTGCATGTGCTTATCTGTGGTGACAATGGGATATCACGTGATCCACTTGATGTATGTTTTGGCGATCAACTTGCGAGTTCAGACCTCGTGAACTTATGCATAGGGGTTGGCACACGGTTTCGTCTTGACTCTCCGGTAGAAACTTTGGGGCACTCTTTGAAGTTCTTTGTGTTGGTTGAATAGATGAATCTGAGATTGTGTGATGCATATCGTATAATCATACCCACGGATACTTGAGGTGACATTGGATAATCTAGGTGACATTAGGGTTTTGGTTGATTTGTGTCTTAAGGTGTTATTCTAGTACGAACTCTTGAATAGACCGATCAGAAAGGATAACTTTGAGGTGGTTTCGTACCCTACCATAATCTCTTTGTTTGTTCTCTGCCATTAGTGACTTTGGAGTGACTCTTTGTTGCATGTTGAGGGATAGTTATATGATCCAATTATGTTATTATTGTTGAGAGGACTTGCACTAGTGAAAGTATGAACCCTAGGCCTTGTTTCAACGCATTGCAATATCGTTTGTGCTCACTTTTATCATTAGTTACCTTGCTGTTTTTATATTTTCAGATTACAATAACCTATATCTACCATCCATATTGCACTTGTATCACCATCTCTTCGCCAAACTAGTGCACCTATACAATTTACCATTGTATTGGGTGTGTTGGGGACACAAGAGACTCTTTGCTATTTGGTTGCAGGGTTGCTTGAGAGAGACCATCTTCATCCTACGCCTCCCACGGATTGATAAACCTTAGGTCATCCACTTGAGGGAAATTTGCTACTGTCCTACAAACCTCTGCACTTGGAGGCCCAACAACGTCTACAAGAAGAAGGTTGTGTAGTAGACATCAGGAAACGAGGAGACGGCATGGCAACAGGGCGCACCCTAGGGATAGGGTGTGGCCTATTACCTCGTGGGCCCCACATGGCTTTGTCTAACCTAATTCCACTTCTATAAATTCTCGAGTATTGGGAAACCCCCAAAGAGCCACTTGAAACACTTTTTCTGCCACTACAAGCTTCTGTTCTTCCGTGATCCCATCTGGAGGCCTTTTTCGGTACTCTGATGGAGGGGAATCGATCACGGAGGGCTTCTACATCATCATTGCAACCCTTCGATGTTGTGTGACTAGTTTACCACAGACCTACGGATCCATAGCTAGTAGCTAGATGGCTTCTTCTATCTCTTTGACCTTTAATATAAAGTTCTCCTCGATCTTCTTGGAGTTCTATCCGATGTAATCTTCTTTTGCGGTTTGCTTGTTGGGATCCAATGAATTATGGATTTATGATCAGATTATTCATTGAAAGTAATTGAGTCTTTTCTAAGCTTTATTATGCATGATTGTTATAGTTTTGTATTTCTCTCCGATCTATCCGTTTGGTTTGGCAAACTAGACTGATTTATCTTCAGTGAGAGAGGTGCTTTGTGATGGGTTCAATCTTGTGGTGTCCTCACCCAGTGACAGTAGGGGTATCAAGGCACGTATTATGTTGTTGCCATTAAGGGTAAAACAATGGGGTTTATTCATATTGATTGGGTTTACTTTGTCTGCATCACGTCATCTTGCTTAAAGCGTTACTCTGTTTGTCATGAACTTAATACCATAGATGCATGCTGGATAGTGGTCGATTGGTGGAGTAATAGTAGTAGATGCAGGCAAGATTCGGTCAACCTGTCATAGACATGGTGCCTATATACATGATCATTGCCATGAATAATGTCATAACTATGCGCTTTTCTATCAATTACCCAACAATAATTTGTTCACCCACCGTATGCTATGTGTTCGAGAGAGAAGCCTCTAGTGAAAACTATGTCCTCAGGTCTACTTTTACCATATTATAAAAACCAAAAATACCTTGTTGCAATTTATTTACTTTTATTTTGTTTTGCAATTTATTTATCTATCTATGACTACGAGAATTAATCCTTGCAAGTAATGAGTTCAAGGGGATTGACAACCCTCTTGCACGTGTTGGGTGCAAGTTTTTGCTTTTGTGTGTGTAGGTATTGATAAAGAAGGTTTGCGTGGTTCTCCTATTGGTTCGATAACCTTGGTTCTCACTGAGGGAAAAATACTTATCTCTACTATACTGCTTCACCCCTCCTCTTCAGGGAAATCCCAACGCAGTTTACTGTTCTTCATCGGGAGGCCAGATCTAGAGTCGTTTGGGGCTCCGGAGAGGGGGATCTTACGTCTTCGTCATCATCAACCATCCTCCATCACCAATTTCATGATGCTCACCGATGGGAGTGAGTAATTTCTTCGTAGGCTTGGTAGACGGTGATGGGTTGGATGAGATTCATCATGTAACTGAGTTAGTTTTGTTATGGCTTGATCCCTAATATCCACTACGTTCTGAGATTGATCTTGCTATTCTTAATGCTTGTCACTAGGGCCCGAGTGCCACGATTTCAGATCTGAACCCTTTATGTTTTCATGAATATATTTGTGTTCTTGATCCAAACTTGCAATTTATATGCACCTGCTACGTGCTATGATCCACATACCCCAAGGTGACAATAATTGGGATTATTTCCGGTGATTACTGTAGTTTGAGGAGTTCATGTATTCACCATGTGTTAATGCTTTGTTCTAGTTCTCTATTAAAAGGAGGCATTAATATCCCTTAGTTTCCTTATGGACCCCGCTGCCACGGGAGGGTAGGACAAAATATGTCATGCAAGTTCTTTTCCATAAGAACGTATGACTATTTAGGGAATACATGCCTACATTACATTAATGAATTGGAGCTAGTTCTGTGTCGCCCTAGGTTATGACTGTTGTATGATGAATATTATCCAACATTATCACTGATCCAATGCCTACGAGCTTTTCTGTTTCTTGCTAAGTTACTACTATTGCTACTACTGTTACAACTGCTACAAAACTATTGACACTATTGTTACCGCTACCATTGCTATCATTACTACTACTATCAAATTACCATACTATTGTGCTACCGATTACTCTGCTGCAGATCTTTAGTTCTGCAAGTGTGGTTGAATTGACAACTCAACTGCTAATACTTGCAAATATTCATTGGCTCCCCTTGTGTCGAATCAATAAATTAGGGTTGAATACTCTACCCTCGAAAAATGTTGCGATCCCCTATACTTGTGGGTTATCAAGAGTACACGGGAAGGTGCACTTGCAATTTTAGGGGTTTTGTCAATGTCGATCCACCATTTAGGGTTATTTGCCATTTTAGGGGTTTTGTCAACATCGAGCCACCATTTAGGGTTATTTGGCATTTTAGGAGTTTTGTCGATGTCGATCCACCATTTAGGGTTCACTTTGGCAGAACATACAACTGAGAACATTGATCATGGAAGAACTCACAACATCAAACCATACATTGATCATAGCAGAACATGCAACTCACAACATAACTTGATTTAGTTTGACAATGTAACAGAACATAACTTGGTCATCACAATATGTAGCAGAAACATCACAACATTTAGTTTGATAATGCACTGGCCAACAACATGTAACAAACATAAGTACCAAAACATTACCAAAATACATCAGTTCATAGTTTGACAAACATTGCATAACAACACCACATCAGTGCATTGATTGGAGGGAACATGTAGCCAACATCATCACCATTTGACACCAGTAGCGGTCAAGTAGTCCTTAATTTTATGGGTGGGCTTCTTGGTTCTCTGGGAACCACCAGTAGGTATTGGAGGCAAGAAATCTCCCCTTGGTCCCTTTGTAGCAGCAGATGAAGATCCAGTTGTTGGTGCCTTTCCCTTTCTAGCAGTTGATGGAGATCTAGTTGCTGGTGCAACACTTGCAGGTGAACTAGCAATAGCAGTAGATCTACTTGTCCTCTTTGATGGTGCAGCAATAGCAGCAACAGATGATGCCCCCCTTGATGGTGTGGCACTTGCAGTAGTAGCATCATCAGAGTCTGCCCTCCTCGCTGGTGCACCACTTTGCAGCACTAGTATTAGGTGAGTGCTACCTATTGAGCTTGCGTTGGTTTTTCACTTGAAGAGAAAAGGGTGATGCAGTAAAGGAGCGTAAGTATTTCCCTCAATTTTGAGAACCAAGGTATCAATCCAGTAGGAGACTACGCAACAAGCCACCGAATACCTGCACAAACAAACACCAACTTGCAACCAACGCAACAAAGGGGTTGTCAATCCCTTCACGGTTATTCGCAAAGTGAGATCTAATAGATATGGATAAATGGTAAAGTAATATTTTTGGAATTTTTGGTTTATAGAACGGAAAGTAAAATATTGCAAAAGTAAGTAAATAGGAAACTAGAATTGTAGATTGAAAACTTATATGATGGAAAATAGACCCGGGGGACATAGGTTTCACTAGTGGCTTCTCTCAAGATAGAAAATATTACTGTGGGTGAACAAATTACTGCCGAGCAATTGATAGAAAAGCGCAAATTTATGACGATATCTAAGGCAATGATCATGAATATAGGCATCACGTCCATGTCAAGTAGATCGAAACGATTCTGCATCTACTACTATTACTCCACACATCGACCGACCCCTACCTGCATCTAGAGTATTATGTTCATAAGCACAGAGTAACGCATTACGCAAGATGACATGATGTAGGGAGATTAACCCAAGCAATATGATGAAAACCACATCTTGTTATCCTCGATGGCAACAATACAATACGTGCCTTGCTGCCCTACTGTCACTGGGAAGGGACACCGCAAGATCGAACCCAAAGCTGAGCACATCTCCCATTGCAAGAAAAACCAATCTAGTTGACCAAACCAAATCGATAGTTCGAAGAGACGTGCAAAGATATCAAATCATGCATATAAGAATTCAGAGGAGATTCAAATAATATTCATAGATAAGCTGATCATAAATCCACAATTCATTGGATCTTGGCAAACACACCGCAAAAGAGTATTACATCGAATAGATCTCCAAGAACATCGAGGAGAACATGTATTGGGAATCAAAGAGAGAGAAGAAGCCATCTAGCTACTAGTTATGGACCCGTAGGTCTGAAGTAAACTACTCACGCTTCATTGGAGAGGCAATGGTGTTGATGTAGAAGCCCTCCGTGATCGATTCCCCCTTCAGCAGGATGCCGGAAAAGGCCCCAAGATGGGATCTCACGGGTACAGAAGGTTGCGGCAGTGGAAAAGTGGTTTCGTGGCTCCCCTGGATGTTTTTGGGGTATAAGAGTATATATATAGGCGAAAGAATTAAGTCAGGGGAGCTATGAGGGGCCCACAAGGTCGGGGGGCGCGCCCCACCCCCTGGGCGTGCCCTCCACCCTTGTGGCCGCCTCGAGGCTCCTCTAACTGGTACTCCAAGTCTCCTGGGTGCATCTGGTCCAAGAAAAATCATGGCGAAATTTTTATTCCATTTGGACTTCGTTTGGTATTCCTTTTCTGCGAAACTCTATAACAAGGAAAAAACTAGAAACTGGCACTGGGCTCTAGGTTAATAGGTTAGTCCCAAAAATCATATAAAATAGCATATTAATGCATATAAAACATCCAAAACAAATAATATAAGAGCATGGAACAATCAAAAAGTATAGATATGTTTGAGACGTATCAAGCATCCCCAAGCTTAATTCATGCTCGTCCTCGAGTAGGTAAATGATAAAAACGGAATTTTTGATGTGGAATGCTACCTAACATATTTATCCATGTAATTCTCTTTATTGTGGCATGAATGTTCAGATCCGTAAGATTCAAAACAAAAGTTTAATATTGACATAAAACCAATAATACTTCAAGCATACTAACAAAATAATTATGTCTTCTCAAAATAACATGGCCAAAGAAAGCTTATCCCTACAAAATCATATAGTCTTGCTATGCTCCATCTTCATCACACAAAATATTTAAATCATGCCTAAACCCGATGACAAGCCAAGCAATTGTTTCATACTTTTGACCTTCTCAAACTTTTTCAACTTTCACGCAATACATGAGCGTGAGCCATGGATGTAGCACTATAGGTGGAATAGACAGTGGTTGTGGAGAAGACAAAAGAAGGAGATAGTCTAACATCAACTAGGCGTATCAACGTGCTATGGAGATGCCCATTAATAGATATCAATGTGAGTGAGTAGGGATTGCCATGCAACGGATGCACTAGAGTTGTAAGTTTATGAAAGCTCAAAAAGAAAACTAAGTGGGTGTGCATCCAACTCGCTTGCTCACGAAAACTTAGGGAAATTTGAGGAAGCCCATCATTGGAATATAAGAGCGAAGTTCTATAATGAAAAATTCCCACTAGTATATGAAAGTGATATCATAGGAGACTCTCTATCATGAAGATCATGGTGCTACTTTGAAGCACAAGTGTGGTAAAAAGGATAGTAACATTGTCCCTTCTCTCTTTTTCTCTCAATTTTTTTATTTGGGCCTTCTCTCATTTTTTTGGCCTCTTTTTTTCGTCTGGAGTCTCATCCCGACTTGTGGGGGAATCATAGTCTCCATCATCCTTTCCTTACATGGGACAATGCTCTAATAATGAAGATCATCACACTTTTATTAATTACAACTCCAGAATTAAAACTCGATACTTAGAACAAAATATGACTCTATGTGAATGCCTCCGGCGGTGTACAGGGATGTGCAATGAATCAAGAGGGACATGTATAAAAAATGATGAATGGTGGCTTTGCCACAAATACGATTTCAACTACATGATCAAGCCAAGCAATATGACAATGATGGAGCGTGTCATAATAAACGGAACGGTGGAAAGTTGCATGGCAATGTATCTCAGAATGGCTATGGAAATGCCATAATAGGTAGGTATGGTGGCTGTTTTGAGGAAGGATATGTGGTGGGTTTATGGTACCGGTGAAAGTTGCGCGATGCTTGAGAGACTAGCAATGGCGGAAAGGTGAGAGTACATCTAATCCATGGACTCAACATTAGTCATAAAGAACTCACATACTTATTGCAAAAATCTATTAGTCATCAAAACAAAGTACTACGAGCATGCTCCTAGGGGGATAGATTGGTAGGAGAAGACCATCGCTCGTCCCCGACCACCACTCATAAGGAAGACAATCAAACAATAAATCATGCTCCGACTTCATCACATAACGGTTCGCCATACGTGCATGCTATGGGACTCACAAACTTTAACACAAGTATTTCTCAAATTCACAAATACTTACTAGCACGACTCTAATATCACCATCTTCATATCTCAAAACAATCATAAGGAATCAAACTTCTCATAGTATTCAATGCACTTTATATGAAAGTTTTTATTATATCCCTCTTGGATGCCTATCATATTAGGACTAATTTTATAACCAAAGTAAATTATCTTGCTGTTTAGAGACCCTCAAAATAATATAAGTGAAGTACGAGAGTTCATAAATTTCTATAAAAATAAAACCACCGCCGTGCTCTAAAAAGGTATAAGTGAAGCACTAGAGCAAATTTTGCCTAGCTCAAAAGATATAAGTGAAGCACATAGAGCATTCTAATAAATCACGATTCATGTGTGTCTCTCTCAAAAGGTGTGTACAGCCAGGATAATTGTGTCAAACTAAAAAGCAAAGACTCAAATCATACAAGACGCTCAAACCAAAACACATATCATGTGGTGAATAAAAATATAGCCTCAAGTAAAGTTACCGATAGACGAAGACGAAAGAGGGCATGCCTTCCCGGGGCATCCCCAAGCTTAGGCTTTTTGACATCCTTGAACATTACCCTGGGGTGCCTTGGGTATCCCCAAGCTTAGGCTCTTGCCACTCCTTATTCCATAGTCCATCAAATCCTTACCCAAAACTTGAAAACTTCACAACACAAAACTCCAACAGAAAATCTCGTAAGCTCCGTTAGTATAAGAAAATAAATTACCACTTTTTGGTACTGTTGTGAACTAATTCTTTATTTATATTGGTGTAATATCTACTGTATTCCAACTTTTCCATGGTTCATAACCCCCGATACTAGCCATAGATGCATCAAAATAAGCAAACAACACGCGAAAAATAGAATCTGTCAAAAACAGAACAGTCTGTAGCAATCTGGATATTTCGAATACTTCTGTAAGTCCAAAAATTCTGAGAAATTAGGAAGTCCTAGATAACTTGTTTATTAATCCTCTGCAATAACAATCAGCATTTTATCACTCTTCTATTAAATATTAAAACTAATCTCCTGGTCGCAAAAGTTTCTGTTTTTCAGCAGGATCAAATCAACTATTAACATAAGCTATCCCAAAGGTCTTACTTGGCAGAAACACTAATTAAAACACAAAACCACATCTAACCAGAGGCTAGATAATTTATTTAATGCAAAACAGGACCTAAAAGCAAGAAAAAATTGGGTTGCCTCCCAACAAACGCTATTGTTTAACGCCCTTAGCTAGGCATGAAAACATGAATAGATCTAAGTATTATCATCTTTGGCATGCAAATCTTTAATCACACACTTATGACTCTTGGGAGATTCTTTGGTTTTATAGATGATCAAACTCCTAGGCAAGAAATCAAGAGATTCATTCGTGACAATAGGTTCCTTAATAATATCGAGAAAATTGGGGTGAGTACTAATTGATTTGAGATCTTCATTATTTTTGCTAGAAGATTCACCCTTATTCTTAGGAACATAAGTAAACTTGGCAATCTTGGTAGGAGGAAGATTTTGAGTAGTTTTAATGGAGGAAAAAGCGAAACCCAAGTTGGTAATAATATCTTCTAGCTTGCCAATTCTAGTAGAATCTTGATCTATCTTTTCATTAACTATTGGTTCCTTTTCCCTAAGATTCTTTAAAGTAACTCCTACTTTAGATCCATATTGAGTAATCTGATTATGAATCTTTTTATCCAAATTTTCAATCAACTCAACTATAGCAATTTTATTTTCAATAATGTCCAATCTTTGCATAACATGTTCGAAAGTTAAAACAGTTCCATTAACCAAAAGAGGTGGTGGGCCTAGCAATCTATCATGGCATTATAAGAATCAAAAGTATGACTCCCCAAGAAATTTCCCCTAGTAATGGTATCTAGAACATATCTATTCCAAGGTGTAACGCCTACATAAAAATTGCGAAGAAGAACAACAGTAGATTGCTTTCGAGTAGATCTATTTTGAGCATTGCAAATTCTATACCAAGCATCTTTCAAATTTTCTCCTTCCCTTTGTTTGAAATTGAGAACTTCATTATCAGGAGTACTCATGATAATGGGAGGACTAGCCATGAGAGCTAAATGGACATTTAAACACACGAGCACACAAAAAGCAAGCAAAAATGACGAATGGGAGAGGGGCGAAGAAAAGGCGAATCTTTTTGAAAATTGTTTTAGAAGTGGGGGAGAGTAAAAGGAGAGGCGGATGGTGAATAATGTAATGCGAGAGATGAGAGTTTATTATGGGTACTTGGTATGTCTTCGCTTGGTGTAGATCTCCTCGGCAAGGGCACTAGAAATCCTTCTTGCTACCTCTTGAGCTTGTGTTGGTTTTTCCCTTGAAGAGGAAAGGGTGATGCAGTAAAGGAGCATAAGTATTTCCCTCAGTTTTGAGAACCAAGGTATCAATCCAGTAGGAGACTACGCAACAAGCCACCGAATACATGCACAAACAAACACCAACTTGCAACCAACACAACAAAGGGGTTGTCATTCCCCTCACGGTTATTCGCGAAGTGAGATTTGATAGAGATGGATAAACGGTAAAGTAATATTTTTGGTATTTTTGGTTTATGGAACGAAAAGTAAAAGATTGCAAAAGAAAGTAAATAGGAAACCAGAATTGTAGATTGGAAACTTATATGATGGAAAATAGACCCGGGGGCTATAGGTTTCACTAGTGGCTTCTCTCAAGATAGAAAATATTATGGTGGGTGAACAAATTACTGCCGAGCAATTGATAGAAAAGCGCAAAGTTATGACGATATCTAAGGCAATGATCATGAATATAGGCATCATGTCCGTTTCAAGTAGATCGAAACAATTTTGCATCTACTACTAGGACTCCACACATCGACCGACTCCTGCCTGCATCTAGAGTATTAAGTTCGTAAGAACAGAGTAACGCATTAAGCAATATGACATGATGTAGCAAGATTAACTCAAGCAATATGATGAAAACCCCATCTTGTTATCCTCGATGGCAACAATACAATATGTGCCTTGCTGCCCCTATTTTCACTGGGAAAGGACACCACAAGATCAAACCCAAAGCTAAACACTTCTCCCATTGCAAGAAAAACCAATCTAGTTGGCCAAACCAAATCAATAGTTCGAAGAGACTTGCAAAGATATAAAATCATGCATATAAGAATTCATAGGAGATTCAAATAATATTCATAGATAAGTTGATCATAAATCCACAATTCATCGGATCTCGGCAAACACACCACAAAAGAGTATTACATCGAATAGATCTCCAAGAACATCGAGGAGAACTTTGTATTGAGAATCAAAGAGAGAGAAGAAGCCATCTAACTACTAGCTATGGACCCGTAGTTCTAAAGTAAACTACTCACGCTTCATCGGAGAGGCAATGGTGTTGATGTAGAAGCCCTCCGTGATCGATTCCCCCTCCGGCGGGATGCCGGAAAAGGCCCCAAGATGGGATCTCATGGGTACAAAAGGTTGCGGCGGTGGAAAAGTGCTTTCGTGGCTCCCCTGGATGTTTTTGGGGTATAAGAGTATATATATATAGGTGAAAGAATTAGGTTAGGGGAGCTACGAGGGGGCCCACAAGGTCGGGGGCACGCCCCACCCCTTGGGCGCGCTCTCCACCCTTGTGGCCGCCTCGAGACTCCTCTGACTTGTACTCCAAGTCTCCTAGGTGCATCTGGTCCAAGAAAAATCATGACGAAAGTTTTATTCCGTTTAGACTTCGTTTGGTATTCCTTTTCTGCGAAACTCTAAAACAAGGAAAAAACAGAAACTGGCACCGGGCTCTAGGTTAATAGGTTAGTCCCAAAAGTCATATAAAATAGCATATTAATGCATATAAAACATCCAAAATAGATAATATAATAGCATGGAACAATCAAAAATTATAGATACGTTGGAGACGTATCAGTGAGGAAGCGTTGGTGCTTGGTTGCAAAGACAACAAAAGAAATTAGTAAGTAAGCTAGTTATGAACAAAACAAACAACACGGTACTATTAGCATGTTAGTTAGCTGATGCATGCTCTTTCTCATGGCCAGTGCAGGCTTAAAAGCATCATGGCAACTAGTGTATCTATGGCCTACCTTGTTGCAATTGGAGCAAGTAATTGAGGCCATCCTTGAAGTGTCCTTGGGAGCTGGCTTTTCATACTGCCCCTTTCACCTCTAGCTTAGTCTGAGCTCTGCCCTTATGTTCTTTGAAAATTGGAGGATCAATGTTCAGACTATCTATCCTTGGCCACATGTCAGGGCCAGGTACATGATATATTATGGGACTGCAAGCTACCCTGTACATTGGTTTTTTGAAGAAGAAAAAACGTAAACTAAGTCCTCTTACTGAAGCTTAGCCTTGTGTATGGCAGAAACAACATGGTTGCAAGGCACTGCTATCATATCCCACTTCCTATACCCACAAGTCCTATGTTCCAACTTGACCGCATATGTTTTCTCTCCACTTGTCACGTGGTAAAGATGTGGGCCAGCCATCAAAGATTGCCAGTTCCTATACTGTGATAGCCTGGCTTATTAGGGATGATAGACTACTCATATCAATAAGGAATTCCTTCTTTTCCGGGAGCCCATTCGGACAGAACTCCAAAGTTAAGCGTGCTCAGCTTGGAGTAGTGTCAGGATGGGTGACCAACCGGGAAGTTGCTCCCGGGTGCGCACGAGTGAGGACAAAGTGCGCAGAAAAGACTAGTATTGATCTGTGGGGCCAGTCTAAATCCCGCCAGGAGTAACGACCACCGGCGGGTGTGTCCGGGGTGTTACAAGTTGGTATCAGAGCCGACCCTCGCGGTTACATGGATGGTTGCGCACATGTGCGTGGTCATGTTGTTCATGACGTTTGTGACCCGTCGTGGCACCCGACATGGCGCATGTACCAGACTGGAAGCACAGACGTTTGTGCCAAGAGGGAACGTTCCTGTGGCCCGACGAGGACGTCGGTTCCTCTGAGTGGGGGTGTATGTGATAGCCTGGCTTATTAGGGATGATAGACTACTCATATCAATAAGGAATTCCTTCTTTTCCGGGAGCCCATTCGGACATAACTCCAAAGTTAAGCGTGCTCAGCTTGGAGTAGTGTCAGGATGGGTGACCGACCGGGAAGTTGCTCCCGGGTGCGCACGAGTGAGGACAAAGTGCGCAGAAAAGACTAGTATTGATCTGTGGGGCCAGTCTAGATCCCGCCAGGAGTAACGACCACTGGCGGGTGTGTCCGGGGCGTTACATATACCACTTCTTTGCTTCCTCAAGTTTCTCAGCATACGTTGGGCAAATCTCCCATTTAATAGTCTTAGTTTTGGTTCTATTTGCATTGAACTTGGTCGTTAACTTAGTTCTAACACCATCAACCATGGTCCTTATTGTCTTTGCCCTGACATCTAGAACCCACTTGTTGAAAACCTCACTTAATTTGTTGACTAGTAGCAGCAAGAATTTGTTGACCAATAGTAAGCTTTATGAAGCATCAATCCGCATTTGCACATATAGTAAGGTAATTAAAGCACAAATGATGAGTTGATCAAAGCACATATTAGTTATACAAGGGAATTACCTATGAATGGTCTGCAACCATTGAGAAACCCTTCTTTGCATCCATTTAGGCAGATGAACAACCCATGAAACCTAGGGTTCTTGCTTGTATGATCCTTCAGATATCTTATCGTGACAATGCATCTAGAACCTGGATTAGTATCTAGCACACCCTGCAAGTAATCTCTAATCCTGGTGTACTGGGCCTTCTGATCTCCTAAAACAACTCTCTTAGCTGCCCTCTTAGCCATGTAGGTCATATGGGTTGATATCTCCATTGCATACTTGCTCTTTGCAATGCTAATAATTATTGTAATTATTGTGCATGGGTCATTCCTGATTGCATCCTCACAATGTTTTGCAACCCACTTGGCAGTGACGTTGGTGTTCTTTGACACGAAGGGCATGTGTGCATCAAATACTGCTTCCTGATAGTAAATGTCTTCTCAGTTGTAATCTGAGAAGTTGTTGTATAAAAAGGGCATTGTTCATCTATGCGTTGTGCTATAATTCTATCATTGCAATTTCTATGGTACTCAAAGTTCCTATTCTGTGAAATGTGCGGAGTTTGAGGTGAACTTCTGAACTGGTACACATTAGTAAAGCAAAGATGCTTCACACACTGCTCCTGTGGGTGAGCTCTCTCCTCTTCATACCAGGTCCTTGGCTCCATCTTCTTTGCTTTGCTCTTTCTACAAGTGGGCAACACATATGCCAGGGCCTTAGCCCCGTCATCATCTTCCAGACCCAAGTCTAATGGTTTCATGTACTCATCGGATGATGGTATCCAGTCGTCCTCAAGCAAGTGATCTATACTTGCATGTGCTCTGCTTGTTGGGCCTTTTCTATATTCTTTTGCACATCTTGCGAAACCTCCCCTTCTACTTCCTCTTCCTCCAATTCCTCCTCCTGTTGCTCCTCTTCATCCTCTTCTTCCCCTTCTGGCTCGTACAGTCCCTCCTCCTCCTCTATCTCGTACATTTCCACAACATCTGTGTCCTCCTCAAAATGTAGTAGTGGATCATCCCTCTATATTTTCATATCCTCAAGCCTAGCAAGGATATCACCATATTCTATCAAATTAACATCCTCATTGTCCTCTTCATTGTCCATAACTGCAGCTTTCCTTTACAATGAATTGCCCTTCTCTTTTTGTTTCTTATTCTTCCTAAACATTTCAATCTCCTTTCTCCTAGTCTCCACCATATATTTTTCTATTTTCTCTTGATCCTATAATTGTTTGCTACATGATCTTCTTCCACTTAAAAATGAAAATCTTGTTCTACACCACCTAAAGCAGGTTGCAGGCTCACAATGTTTATGCTCTGATGTGTTTGAAACTATATTGACATTGGCTCTTGTTCTGCTGTTGCATATGGATTTTCTACTACTACATCTACATGTTGTGCATTTAACAAGACTCCTTCATCATCTATCTGATACAGTTTGGGCTCTCTAATTTCTTCTTGAGGGACCTGCTGCTCAACAACATTGGCACTGCTGCTTATATCTTCAGGTTTGGGAGAATTAACCCTAACAACTGCCGCATTCAATATCTTCTACTGCTGCATGACTAAGTGGTATAGAATTTCCTCCAGCTTGTCATAATCATCTATTTCATCCATTCCTTCAATCCCTAGGCTAGGATCCCTGACATAATACATGTAAACTCTCAAACCATATCTTTCAGTCTCTATCAGTGCTACTAGGTTGTAAAATGCGATGTTTGACAATGTCATAGTTCTCTCAAGATTGTCTCTATCATGAAAATGCATTCTCAATTCCCAAAACTCACCATCCAGACTGCCAATAATGAAAACAACATAATAGTGCTTAATTAAAACTATGTAAAACAAATGAAACAGGGCATAGCAGTGTGATACAAAGCTTTGCTTAATTAAAAAGTTGGACAACAAAAAATAGAGCAATGCAACATAAATGATTAAGTATAACTAACCCCTAGCATTCAACATCACCTAATTTGACAAACAGTACACTAACCCTAGGGTTCAACAACACCTAGTTTGACAAACAGTACAACTAACCTTAGCATTCAACAACACCTAATTTGACAAACAGTACACTAATCATAGAGTTCAACAACACCTAATTTGAACTAAATGACACGCAAACAGTATACAAATTGAACAATTAGCACATCATAGCATTAAACAACACCTAATTTCTCTACTGCAATAGTAACAGTAACCCTAGCCCTAACCCTAGTCAAAGCAGTAGAGAGGGGAGAGGGGGAAGGGGGAAGAAATCTCGCTATACTCCGCCGAAGGATGATGTGAGGTGGTGGCTTCCCGTCGGATTGGCCTTCACCGCCACGGCAAACGCTCTCGCCGCCGTGTATTCGACCGAATACTGCAACAACGCTATCTTTGTCGGCTTGCTAGGTTCGAGCTCCCGCAAAGCTTGCCTGGCTTAGGATCCACATCGCCTGCATCACCGCTGGGCTGGCCGCCGCCGCCACCTGGTTTTGCCAAATTCGCCATCTCTAGACTAAGGCCAACTCCAACGCGTGACCCCAAATAAATGTTCGTTTCTTCCCCTTTTTCGTCCGTTTAGGGGTGGTAATGGGGTCGTGTCCACCCGGATTTCTGGATGCGGTGGCCGTGCGCCCAACGTGCAGCCGCATTTTGGCCGCATCTCGCCCACATACATTTTTTTGCAACACATATCTTTTATTTTCATCATTGATTTTTGATACATTGGAGCACATCACCAAATCTTGACTAGAATAGCAAGACCAAACAAAACAAGAACCACAAGAAGACATTTTAGAAGATATCCAACTTCCATAAATGCTCCCGTAAATTGGATTAGTGCCTTCTCGATGCATTCATTGTTGATCTGCGGAGGCTCGATCTTGCATGCTTCTTTCTTCTTCGAGTATAAAGA
Organism: Triticum urartu; assembly: GCF_003073215.2. NCBI lineage: Eukaryota > Viridiplantae > Streptophyta > Magnoliopsida > Poales > Poaceae > Triticum > Triticum urartu. Next base: position 604,899,402 of record NC_053024.1, on the reverse strand, counting down.
AGTAGACGTTACTTCTTCTTCGCACCTAGTCTCATCTCTAGCCTCCATTCTAGCAACAAGTGCATGAATATCTATTAATCTGGGCTCTGTCAATAGATCGATGTATTCTTCTTCCCTATACCAAAAGTTGCATCCATCCTACACAATACATATATGAGTCTAAGCAAAACGAGCCGAATCCGAAAGCACAATCGAAGCTAAACTAGCACATACCCCATCATTTGTGCACTTGACTAACACCCATCCGGGATGTTCTGGCGTTGTAGACATGCGGCGCAAGACCTTCCATGGACAGTCGTTGCACTTTATGAGCGGCAACGTCGCGCCGACGAGCCTTTGGGTCAGCTTTGAGCCCGGACGACGGTCGTTCGTGTATTTGCCGGTGAACCGGCCACGGGTTCGATCCGAATGGCTAGAGACGGAGTAAGTACCTGCATGCGGCCTGGGGGCCTTGTCGGGGCTTTGCGGCTCGGTACTCGGCCAGTCCATGGCAGGGCGTGGCCTCCGGCAACCGAGGTGAGCTCAAATCACCCCGATTCGCTCCAAATCCTGCCGCTGGATGCGCTGAAATCAGGCGGCTGGGGGTGGACAACTCCGGGCGTCGAGTCAATAGGGGCTGCGGAAGGGGAGGGGCCTGGGTTTCGCGGCCGTGCTGGACAGCGGACGACCGAGAAAAATGGCGGCGGTGGCGGCTAGGACGGAGCGAGGGTGGGTGGGGTGCGGTTGGAGAGGGGGGAAGTAGAAAAAAGGGCGCATGTGTCCTCGATGGACGGGCTAGGGGCACGCGCCACGCGCCGTCCGTGCGTGTCTGTTCGGCTGCAAACGTGACCCAACTTTGGGCCAGGAATGGGTCAAAAGCGGACGAAAAACGGACGACAGTCCATTTGCTCCCGCGCGTTAGGCGGCCTGTTCTGTCCGTTTGCCCCAAACGGACGCGCCGGACCATTTGGGGTCGCTCGTTGGAGTTGGCCTAAGAGAGGGAAGAAAGCGAGGGGAAAATGCTGATGCAGCGGGAGGGAAAATGTACTTGGTCTGGACGACGTCGTCGAACACCTTCTAACGGCGGGCGGGACGGCTCGTATAGCCACGTAGGCAGAAAACGGGCTCCATCTGTCATAAACACTTAACAGGGCCAAATTCGCCGATCAGCGGTTTTGGCACAAAAATTACACAAGACGAGGAGCCATTTCTTTTTGGCGATTCTCCCGGAATCGCCCCCCTTCCCAGCTTCTCCCAGAATCGTTACTTTATTTTTTTTATAATTCTATCTAGTTAAGGTCTAATTAATTAGGATTGTAAAAAATACATGAAGTGGTGATTCTATAAGAAGCTGAGGAGGGGGGACAGGCCAAAAGAACTGGCCCGAGGTGTTTCCTGCTAACCACTTCAATGTGGGACAGGCCGCTCGCGCCCCTCTCCTCGTACAGCTCCGGGATCTCCACGCCGACGAGGCCGACGCTGACGATTTGCTCCCTGCGGGCCTCACGGTAGCGCTCGTGGCCTCGCCAGTCGTCTGTCGCCGTCGCGCACGCCCGCATCCCCTCCGTCCCTCCTCTTACCCCGTCGCGCGCACACGAGCCGCGCCGCCTCCAAGGGGGTCGTCCGCCTGCCCGTTGGCCCTGTCGTCTACCCCGCGTTCCCGTGCGTGGAGCCGGTGCTCTCGCTTCCACACCCCTCGCTGCCCTCCTCACCCTCGCCGTCAGGTCTCAACCCCCGGCCGAATCAAAGGCGGCCCACTCAAGATTTGACAAGTGGACGCAGAGATAGCAGGGGAGCCAATGCCTTGTTTAGTTGATACACGATCCAAGATAAGCCTTGGAGTTGGAGGTAGGAGAAACAAATGGTTGGAGAAGGATCTTCATCCCACTGTCTGATGAGCTCCTCCATCATTTTTTGCAAAAACATTTATGTTTTTTCTTGAATTTAAGCGAGTGCGTGTTAGTTATCTTGCAGAAAACTGGGTAAAAGGGAGAACCAGAATTGTTGTGCCTGTGCGTGTGTGTTTGTATGCTCGAGTTGGTTGTTTCCTTCTGTTAACATCTGTATCACTCACTGCCGTGTATTATGTGCTGCAGATGAATTGGTTACTTCAGTGCCAGATAAAAAGGACTCACTCTGCCAACAAGATGATCAGTCACAGGGTGATGATACGCCGACATCTTCAGGGCCGGATCTACCTGAGGTATGGCATAAAACATTGATAATGGAAAATTGGTTGACCTGTGCTGTCCGCATAAAATCGTGAACATATCTTCTAGTATTATCTTCTTTGTTGCTTTGACAGTGAAATTAACCTCTCAGTTGCTTATTACTGAGGTGATTTACGTGGTCTGGCTTGTACTCTTGCAAATCAGCCTATGAGGCTTTCTTTTTGGTACTATCAGATTACCTGGGCTCATTTGCGCTGTAAGCTATTCATTTGGCTTGCCATCAATAATCGATGTTGGATGGCGGACGGCCTGGCCAAAAGGAGGTTGCTACAACCGGCTGCTTTCCCCTTGTGTGAGAACATATCAGGTGCACCGAGCCAACTCATGCACCGAATGCACCCATGCTATATGAGCCATTGGATAAAAAACTTAAGGATACGATCAGGCTGGTAGTTGGATTGTTGGAACATTGCAGAATATTCCTATTTATCAAAATCAACCCACACTACACATCTCCCTTTCCTATAAATAAATCTACGCGTTTAATTTGTTTACTTCAAACAAAAAGGTGCCATATAGTTTAAACTAAATGTCCGATTTCTGATCCGTTTTGACAGCCATCTTTGTTTTGACGAGATCTTCGAATCAAGATCAATATTGAGTATAATTTTTTTACTTTTTGAAATTTTTAACTCAACTTGACTGCAACATATACATGTTTTGCATCTTTCTCACAAGTTCCGAGTCAAGCTTCAAAAAACCAGCAACTACTAATTTTTGGATACATATTGAACATCAACCTTATTTCGAATATCTTGTCAAGACAAAAATGATAGTCAAAACGGATCTTAAATCGATCGTTCGGTTCAAAATATATGAACCATTTTATGTTTGGGCCAGAAAAATAAACACACAGATTTTTTGATGGGAAGTGTGTGCTGTGGAGTGCGGGTTAGTTTGTAGAAAGTGCAAGGTTGTCTCTGCAAAAGAGGTATAGTCCTTCTTTTGACCAAAATCTGGCCCATTATTTTTTCATCTAAGGGTCCTAAATTCACCGGTGCATTGGGTGCATAAATTGGCTCGGTGCACCTGATATGTTCTCCCCCTTGTGTGACCGAGTTGAGGAGTCAACTCAGCACATCCTTGTGCGGTGTGCCTTTGCCCTGCAGGTCTGGTCTTGTATTTTGCAAAGACTAGGCCTAATTGCTGTTGCTCCACAACCCACCACTGGCTGGTTCTCAAGCTGGTGGTGCCAAGTTCTCAATCAAGTTCCCAAAGAATTCCGAAAAGGGCTTAACTGCCTCATTATCTTGGTAGCGTGGGACATATGGAAGCATCGGAACAATTGCGTTTGCAGTGACGCTAGGCAAAATGTTTTCATGGGTTGCTGACAGTTGCTAGTGAATGCACCCTCTAGTGTTCAGCCAGACATTTGGCACTTCGGCAGCTTTTATGTGGGCCGCTTACCTTGGACAATTAGGCTCGTCCTTTGTCTTAGTTTGGTAGTTTTGTTTCCTGTGGTGTGAGTTCTTAGCTTGTTCCTTAGAGGTGTGTTTGGGTTGAGGAAGTTTCTATCTTCAGCCTTCTACATATTTCTTTCTTAATGAAGTGTTACACAGCCCTCCTGCGTGTTTGAGAGAAATATATTTATGATTGCTTTGCATGTCAACGTTATTTCTGTCTTTTTGCTACTGGGTTTATTTGTTCCAAGCTATCGCACAAAGCACCATTCCTTGACTGGGTTCCTTAATTTTTTGTAAAAAAAATGTTTGCCTTTACAATCCCAGTGATCAACTATTTTTCCATGCCTGTGCAGGATATCTGGTGCCTTGTACATTCCCTAATGCCATTGTGTGATTCTGCCCACTCTGCCTGTGTCTCTCGCACATTTCTACGTTCTTGGAGATGCCACCCCAAGCTTATCTTCACTGAGGAAACACTAGGCTTGAAACAGACGGAAGCAAGGGATTTCACTAGCAGAGTTAATCAAATTCTGAAAAATCACTCAGACACCGGTGTGAAGATACTTGAGTTTGTATTTGATGATTGTAACAATGTCAACACATGTCATTTAAATAGTTGGCTCCAGAAAGCTGTCACGCCAGGGATTGAAAAAATCACCCTTTTTCTGCCTTGGCGATATAGGGAAGAGTACAACTTCCCGTGCTCAATTTTACTTGATGGGCGTGGAAACTCAATTTGTTATCTTGACCTCACCAATTGTGCCTTCCATCCCATGGTTGGATTTGATTGCTTGAGAAGCCTGACAAAGCTGCGTCTCTATGGAGTTTGTATCACGGGGGATGAGTTGGGGCATCTTATTTCCAATTGTTTTGCTTTGGAGGAGTTGCAAGTCTGGTGTTGCATGGAGCTAATCTGCTTGACGATACCATTCTGGCTGCAGCGGCTTAGTTGTTTGACTCTGTCAGAGTGCAATATGCTGCGAGTGATAGAGAGCACAGCTCCAAACCTCACCACTTTAGACTTCTTTGGTGAACCAGTACAACTCGTGCTTAGAGAATCATCAAAGGTCAAACACTTGAAGGTGGGGTATTCATATAAGCCCAATGCTGTAAGTTATGCTATCACTAAGCTACCTTCTATTGCGCCACATCTTCAGACTCCTGCTATATACTCGTCTTCTGAGGTATACTCTGAAGCTTCAATTATTATATTCCAGTGTTTATGAATTGTAAGAAGGAATGTGATTAATTCGAGATATCTTTGTGCAGACGGTTAATACCCCAATGGTAGCTGATAAATTCCTTGACATAAAGCACTTGAATATTCACCTTGGTGAGGATGATGATGATGCTGTTACCCCGACCTATGATTATTTATCCTTGGCTTCGTTTCTGGATGCTTGTCCTGTCCTGGAGAGTTTCACCTTAAGTGTGAGTTTACTGTTCACGCTTCAAATGTGTCTAAGTATCTGCTGCGGAGACATTTAATTTGATTGGCAATAATATTTGATGCTATGCAGGTAGATCAGAGTGATATGCAGCATGAGTCGGTTTTTGGAGATCCCTCCTTATTTTTGAGGCAGATTCTTCAACACGAGCATGAGAGGCTCAAGAAGGTGCAGATCATTGGCTTTTGCTCTGCAAAGAGCATGGTGGAGCTAACATGTGATATTCTCAAGAATGCAACATCACTTGAGAGCCTCACACTGGACTGTATATTTGGTGCCGGTACGGGGGCGATTAGTGATTCTGTTAGGTGTGGTCCCTCAAAATCCGGTAAATGCTGGATCAGAAGCCGAGCTATGATCTTGGAAGCACATAAAGCAGTTGGTGCCATCAAAAGATACATCCTGGAGAGAGTTCCCCCTGCAGTCAAGTTAAATGTTGGGGGGCCCTGTAGCCGGTGCCAAGCTATGAATGTGATGCTACCGTAATTATCCAATGTTTAGATTTGCAATGTTGTAGATGTCATTGTCATTGTTTAGTGTTATAGCTAGTATATGCAACGCCGAATGTGTTGTCAGAATTTTTCTATGCTATGCACCTTATTGGCGTCTTTTAACACTGCAAGTTGATTGTTACTCCACCTTGATTAGAGCTAAGGCTAGCTATGCAAATACATTTTGGTCTGTTTGGTTCCAAAGTATTCTTAAGTATTCCAAGAATACCAAAGTATCTTGAAAAACTATATGATACATAATAAGTGTCGTAATTTGGGACTAAGGTTGAACTAACCTGAATTGAAAATTGCCACACTTATTTGGATCAGAGGGAGTACCTGTTTGGAAGCAATGATAACACCAGTTTTTCGAAGTATTGTTGAAACGATGATGGTGTGTATGGCAATAATAAAAGTACATAGCACTGTACTTGGTCACCGTCCTCTTCTTTTCCCTCTCTGTTTGTTGCCGGATTGACTAGTCAAGGTGAATAAATTTAGCGCTGAAATCACCAAACTCAGTGTTGATGTGTAATCAAGAGACATTCGAGAGAGACAACAAAATGAATCAACTGTGTATTCTTTATTGATGATTGAAGCTTATATACAATGGAACGGTTGCCTCCAAGGGAGGCGACGGTTCGCTGGAGGCGTCTCTCCAGGCTGTAACCGACATGACGGTTGCTAGTATTGCGGAACCGCACGAGTGGAAAAGAGCGGGGATTATCCCCTAATAACGGCATGGGTTATTATTCTTAACACTCCTCCTAATTACCGCTTGACTGCATAAGGATCCATCATCTTTGGTTAAGTCTCCTTCAAAAACCATGTGGGAAAAATGTGAGGAGTAGTACAGGCTATGCTGATAAAACTCCTTCAAACCCAGTGGGAAAATAAGGAGAAAATGATCCAACATATAATGATTATTGCCTCCGTTAACTCAATATGAAGTATATTCATAGAATTTAGAGGACAATAAATATGTCGTATATACTTTCCTAAAAAACCCGGTGGGGAAAACAGAAAGTATGACATATGATCTTGTGTTGATATTACCTCATTAAAAACCTTGATGAGAACCTATGAAGTAAACTCGTAAAGGAAAAAAGAGTATAATATGATGCATTGAACATGAGTAATTCAGGAAGATACTCCCCCTGATTCTTGCATATCTCAAAGTCATCGAATACCAATTCCAGAAACATTTTCTGCATGTTGAAGTTGGTAGAGGCTTTGAGAACAAACGTATAAGTTTGTTGTATGATTTGACTTGCAAGATGAGCAATGTAGTGATATTGCTTGTTACGTAAACTGTTTACATCCGGGCAACACAAATAACATTATCTTTGAGATAATGGTTGGTGGATGTAGCCACGAGGTCTGTTTTGAAGACTATTCATGATAGGGCTACCACACCTAGTAGGAACACTAAGCTTCTCTATGATCTGACATAGCGGAGATCTGATCAATGTATCCAATGCTATTGGTGTTCAGATTTCTATGGAACTTTGAAAAACCAGGACAAGATGTTTGATGCCTTTGGAGATATCGATAGATATTCTTGAGTCCCAACCAATTGTGTTTGGTGGATCCAATGGCATTATGGAACACCGAGTCCCAATATCTCATTTCCATCATCTCTTGGTCTAAATAAATCTTTCTCTACGTCTAGAGAATGAACTACCATGAGAGTTATGGATGGATAAGATTTGTCCACAATGAATTTCTCCAATATATTTTGGATATAGACAACGTAGTATACCATAATGTATGAATGAAGGTGCTCAAGTTGTAGTAACGAGCGGTATTTTGGTTTACCCAAATCCTTCATTTTAAACTCCGTCATTTTAGATGATTACATGTGTCGTCATTGCAGACACACAAACATGGATAACCATCATTGTAGGAGTAATCCTTATGTATAAGGAACTCACTACGTCGGTTGTACCAAATGTACTGACAATAATAATAAGTCATATGGTGACTTATTGATTTTACACAATGTATGTTGCATTTTATACTTCGATTCAGAATTGAGGTTCTGCCAGGAACCATCTATATCTGAATCTAATGATCTACATGGGTATGTAATCACTACGTCTATCAACTGCAGAGATAGATGATTTTGAACTGCCAATTATATAAGTTATCTGAATGAGATCCCACCTCTGGAGAATAGTTGGGTATCTGCGTGAACCCTTGTGCTACAATACTTGCTCTTTGTTTCACCACCTCATTGTTCTCAATTCTGTTTCCAGAAGAAAACTGGTGTAGGTATTGCTTATGAACACCTTCCCATTATTGAGCAAGATCATTTCTACCTAGATTATACCCTTTGCTTGAGTTCAGCCCGAGTGTTGTTCACACTTTGCCATGGCCATGGTCTTTGGATCTGAATCATTTGAAAGGTTTTTGCAATCTAGTTGAGAAATGTATGTCGATAATTGTAGACTTCCGGTTATATGATTCTCCAGAATCTATATATAAATATATAGTTGATGGAAATATAGTTACCCATAGTCACTGCTCGCGATTTCCCAATGCGATTGAGTCGGGTATTCCGATGTCCCGGTCATTGTGTGCACTATGATCTGAGTTGGTGGAGGTTTCCCGTCCACTGGGTGTATACTACCCATTTGGTGTCTGTCAACGTGAAGTTGACTTGCATTTACTGATTCACAGGCCTTGATATCCTTACTTGGAGAAGCCGGATCCTGATGTACTTCTGCCATACATATCCCCCTGTTGCTTTGAACGGGGAGTGGAGTGGATTTTGTTGGTACCTCCACTCTTTCAGGCATACTTTTACAGGATTGTAGAATTGTGTGACACCTTTATAGTCAGTAAATGAATCTGGCAGGTTATTTGCAATGTGTTGCAAATCTTCTGAACGCATAGTTTAGATCTTTGAGTACATGGATTTGAGGCAGAAATGTGTTGAACATTTCACTAATTTCCTGGCATTCTTTATGGTACTTGAAATCTACCCTTAATGCCTGGAAATGTTCCTCATTGAATCAGCATACTGGCCTTGAATAACTCCCCATGTGTCGGGGGGATGAACCCTGATGACCCATAAGTATAGGGGATCTATCGTAGTCCTTTCAATAAGTAAGAGTGTCGAACCCAACGAGGAGTAGAAGGAAATGATAAGCGGTTCAGTAAGGTATTCTCTGTAAGCACTGAAATTATAGGTGACAAATAGTTTTGTGATAAGATAATTTGTAACGAGAAACAAGTAACAAAAGTAAATAAAGTGCAGCAAGGTGGCCCAATCCTTTTTGTATCAAAGGACAAGCCTGGACAAATTCTTATATAGAGAAAAGCGCTCCCGAGGACACATGGAATTATCGTCAAGCTAGTTTTCATCACTTTCATATGATTCGCGTTCGGTACTTTCATAATTTGGTATGTGGGTGGACCGGTACTTGGGTACTGCCCTTACTTGGACAAGCATCCCACTTATGATTAACCTCTATTGCAAGCATCCGCAACTACAACAAAAGTATTAAAGTAAATCTAACCATAGCATGAAACATATGGATCCAAATCAGCCCCTTACGAAGCAACGCATAAACTAGGGTTTAAGCTTCTGTCACTCTAGCAACCCATCATCTACTTATTACTTCCCAATGCCTTTCTCTAGGCCTAAATAATGGTGTAGTGTCATGTAGTCGACGTTCATATAATACCACTAGAGGAGAGACAACATACATCTCATCAAAATATCGAACGAATACCAAATTCACATGACTACCAATAGCAAGACTTCCCCCATGTCCTCAGGAACAAACGTAACTACTCACAAAGCATATTCATGTTCATAATCAAAGGAGTATTAATATGCATATAGGATCTGAACATATGATCTTTCACCAAATAAACCAACTAGCATCAACTACAAGAAGTAATCAACACTACTAGCAACCTACAGGTACCAATCCCGGACTTAGAGACAAGAATTGGATACAAGAGATGAACTAGGGTTTGAGAGGAGATGGTGCTGGTGAAGATGTTGATGGAGATTGACCCCCTCCCGATGAGAGGATTGTTGGTGATGACGATGGCGATGATTTCCCCCTCCCAAAGGGAAGTTTCCCCGGCAGAACAGCTCCGCCGGAGCACTAGATTGATTCCGCCAAGGTTCCGCCTCGTGGCGGCGGAGTCTCATCCCGAAAGCTGGTTTATGATTTTTTTTCCTCATTGAAAGACTCCATATAGCAGAAGATGGGCATCGGAGGGCCACCAGGGGGCGCACCCAGGGGGTGGGGGCGCCCCCACCCTCGTGGGCAGGGTGTGGCCCCCCTCCGGAACTTCTTGCGCTCAGTATTTTTTATATATTCTGAAAATGACTTCCGTGAAGTTTCAGGACTTTTGAAGCTGTGCAGAATAGGTCTCTAATATTTGCTCCTTTTTCCAGCCCAGAATCCCAGCTGCCGGCATTCTCCCTCTTTATGTAAACCTTGTAAAATAAGAGAGAATAGGCATACGTATTGTGACATAATGTGTAATAACAGCCCATAATGCAATAAATATCGATATAAAAGCATGATGCAAAATGGACGTATCAACTCCCCCAAGCTTAGACCTCGCTTGTCCTTAAGCGAAAGCCGAAATCAAAAAATATGTCCACATGTTTAAAGATAAAGGTGTCAATCTTTTCCTAATAATAAAGCACGGATTGAGTTCCTTTGCTTTTCGAAAATGGGGGCTGCTACAAATAAGCCGGATGATTTCTTAGAGAAATCATTCGCCTATTTAGCCGTTCGATCGGTGCACTGGTGGCCGTTGAATTACAGCGACGCCACGGTAGCAGTGAGTCAACGCAGCCCCATTGCAGACTTGCAGTCCCAGCGCAGCTCCAACGCAGCACCACAAATTGATTCCGGTGAGCTCCATTGCGGCCCCAGCAGAGCTCCGACGCAGCACCGACGCGCCGGCGAAGCTCCATTGCAACTCCGGCCAAACTCCAATGCAGCCCCGGCGGAGCTCCAACGCAGCTCTGACGGCTCCGGCGAAGCTGCATTGCAACCCTGCCTGAGCTCCACCGCAGCGCTGACGGCTCCGGCAAAACTCTATTGCAACTCCGGCGAAGCTCCACTACAGCCCGCGCGTGTTCCAAGGCAGCGCCGACGGCTCCGGCGAAGCTCCATTGCAACTCCGGCGGAGCTCCATTGCAGCCCGGCATGGTCCAAGGCAGCGCCGACGGCTCCAGTGAAGCTCCATTGCAACTCCGGTCGAGCTCCATTGCAGCCCTGCCGGAGCTCCACCGCAGCGCCGACGGCTCCGGCGAAGCTCCATTGCAGCCCGGCCTGGTCCAAGGCAGCCGATGGCTCCGGCTCCACGGGTCACATGTCGCTTGCTACACTGCAGCTCCTCGCCGATTCGCGTTGCAGCGTCACTGGTCGACGGCGAGATCGTGGGGTCGTAGCGCTGCTGTGGTTGGACTGGTCGCGTCTAGAAAAAAGAGAAGAAGCAGGTGGAGCGGTGATGGCAGCTGGTGGTGCCTGCAGCAGCAGGTTGGGTTGGCTCATGCAGCGGTAGCTGCCGCGACGACGGGCCAGTGACCGGTGGCGGCTTGCTTATCCTGCGTCCGGAGAAAGAGATAGGGATTTGCTTCTGCAGAGATAGGAGATGAGGGAGCCGAGGGACACGCGGAGAGGATAAGGTTGTGAGGTCCATGCCACGCGGGACACTCGTCGCTGTTATCAGCCGGATGAAAATAAACGATTTCCTTCGAAAATAGAACCCACATTCCTTTCTTTAGTGAATCTGGGAAAACGCTTCGGTTTAAAAAAAAGACCCTTTTTGCATAAAGATCCCTGTGCTTTTTAGTATTTCACCTGCAGTCCATGGATAAGTGAAACGATTCATCCACGCCGTCTTATTTTCCACCCGCGCCGCACAAGGATGGATAAGGCGAAGGGGGCGAAAGATGCTGACGCGTGGGGGGAGAGAGTGGGAGGAGTGCGCGTACACGGGAGGCGGGAGGCGGGGCCAGGGAGGAGGAAGACAGCCGCGACGGCGACCAGTGCCGCGCCGCCGGCGGCGAGGAGAGCTCCGGGTTCACCGGATCGAGCGTCGCCGAGGAGGGGGACACTCCACGGCGGCGGTGCTTGGGGCTCCGACGAGCGGCGACAGGAGGCGACAGGAGAAGCTCCGCGGCGACCTGAAGGCCATCAGCCATGGCCGTTGTGGTTTCGCGTGCGCCCGCGAGCGGCTGCACGCTGGGGGAGGCGGAGCTTGACGCAGCGCGCGAACCTAGCCTTGGTGCGAGTGCGACGGCGACGCGGCTGCTGTCCTCCCGTCCAACCCGCAGCACGTCGAGCCTCACCGGAGTTCCTCCATGACGCCGGTAGGAAGCCCCTATCCCGCAGTCTCTCTCTGCTTCCTTCCCATGTTCCCTCTCTGAATCTCTCTCTCCTTCCTTTCTTCAGTAAGCAGCTGCCACTGCCCTCCATGGAGCCCCGACGCCTCCGCCATGAACCCATCCATCCCTCCTGTGCGCGCTTCCCTGCAACTCCAGACGCCCGCCCGCAGCTCTCTGCATCGAGCAGCAGCAGTTCGGGCAGAGGACGACGCCTCTGCCTCGACCGCTCGCCCCCTCTGCTTCGCGCTGGACTGCCAAGCCCCTCCCGTCCTCATCCCCGTGCAGCTGCGCGCTCTCGCCTGCCCCCACGGCGAGCTCCGCCTCCTGCGTGTGGTCGCCGCCTCCCTCAACCTCCACCACCTGCTGCAAGTTGGTGCCCAGGGCGTCGCAAGCTGCCAGCGGCGGCAGAGTTGCTGCTCCCGTGTCGTGATTGGACTCCGTGTTCTTCTCCAACAGCAAATACGTGTTCTTCTCCAACACCAATCAATGGATTTCCCGAGCCGGATTTGAGTTGCCTACTATAAGAAGGAAGGGTCCTCGGACCAGAAGCTCCATCACATCAAATCAAATCCCGTCGAAATTGCAATCTTCGTCGAAACATCCATGTCGCCGCCGAGTTCGCCGGAGGAAGAAGCGCAGAGTTCGCCGGAGGAACAAGCGTTGGACGTGTGTGGCGGCGTGCTCGGAGAGCGGGGAGGGGCGCTGTGGTGGTGGAGATGGCCGACGCCGTAGACAAGCGCTGGGAGCTTCTGAAGCCATGGCCGAGCGAAGGGGAGAGCCGCCATGCTAGACGAGAACAACAACCGTGGTAGATGATGTTCAGGGAGATATTACAAACTGCTAGATGTTGCTACTGTATTGACTATAAGCTGCTGGATTTCTTGCTCCCAAGTATACTTGCTTATCTGTGCTATAATGGAAAATAGCCTAACCGTTGGACCTTCAGTTTATTATATTTTCTTCTTTGTTCTTGGTAGACATGCGCAAGTCAATGGCTGATCACTTCTTTATATGCGATCCTGAGCTGATGTGAAGGTCCTATGTTTTCTTGATTGGCAGGCAGGTGAGCAAGAGGAGGACCATAGGTCAGGGAGTGTTTGGTTTCAGGGAGATCGTTGGGGAGGAGTTCATGACCATGTTCCTGTCAGTTTTTAGCCGTATGGTTCAGAGACTGGTAATTACTTTGTCAAACACACATATTCTTTCTTGATACGCATTTTCATTTTTGGTTATCTGTGAGAATGTTTAGTATACAGAGAAGTTGTTCCATGGATCAGCTAAACAAAAAATAACTTTTCATTTGTGATAGTTTGCGATATGCAGAGATAGGTCTATCAAAGTTTGTAATGGCTCATGGCCAAACATATGAAACTGTTCTTGATACTATTTTATCCTTTTCTTAATATCATCATCATCATATATATATGTGTGTGTATATATATATATATACACACAAATTAGAAACTTTCTAACATCTGCATATTTCAGGTTTAGGAGGATGTAGAGAGAACGATGTTCAAACAATTAAGTGCAGCGTCAACAGACGTGTTCCTAAATTTTGATGACTATTAGAAAGAGAGAGGATATGGTGACCGAAAGTCTATGTGTTTGTGCCGTGTACGTGTCGGGCAGTGGTAGATTAAAGATATTTTGTAATTGGACTTGGCAAGGGATAGAGACTAGCATGAATTTTTTTTTTGAGCAGCGAAATGGCGCAACCCTTCGTGATTTTTGAAGTTTGAACAGAGTTATGAACTATTCGCCGCCTAATCCCTAGATTCTTGGAGTATCAAGATGGTGTGGCCATCAGGGTTCCCATCACCATGCATGCCATGCTTGAGCTCCTCAAGAACGCCACCAAGCTGGTAAGTTTCTCATATCTTCCGTCCTTTATTTAGCCTTTGCAAATCTACATTCAGTTTATTGCATCAGAAGAACACTAACCCAATCTAGCATCATACAGTAATCGTCATTGTTATGGATACAAGAAAGTACAAATATTTTCTTAGGCAGTATCTGAGCGTTATTGTCTTGTGATTGTGGCCAAGCATAAACTGACATAATGACATCTTTCAGCAAAAGTCGGTAGTGCTTCAAGCCTGAAAGTTGATACTTTAAATTTAACAACGGATTCGTGTTGTAGTGCTTCAAGTCTGATTGCTCCTTGTTTGATTCAAGGCTTAGTTCCTGTTAAAATAGTATACCTGGTCCAGTTACATATAATTCGTGTTTTGCATTATATTAAATACTCAAAAAAGGGCATGCTTGGTTGAGTAACCCCAGGTAAAAGGTGGCTGCTACAAAAACTGTGGCAAACAAAATGACCACGAGCTTGGCAAATAAGTTCTGTTTCTCCCGATTTAATTCAAGTTTGAAATATTCACAGATGCTACACTTCAGGCCGTAAATGAACAAAAAAGCTAGGACTGATCTTTTAGTCAGTTTTGTGTCAATGAGTAAATCAGTGCTCGTCCTCTGAGATTGAGCATCTATTTTATTTCCCATAGGCGTGTAATGGATGATGGCTGATGCAACGATGGAGGAGGCGTATTGATGTCAGTTTGAAGCAAATCAGGAGAACGCCACCATCGGTGAGGTTGCCAGGTGAAGGAAGCAGCGGACTGGTGGCAAGGCTTTTCTACTCACCGCCGTTTGAGTTCATCATCTGTCGCTACTGTACCCACTCAGTCGTATCCATGTTTGATATTCTCCAGCCCATTCAATAATCCACGGTAAGTGGTTAGGAGCTACATGGTTTCCACTTTTGCCATGTTTTATATACCGAACTAATATTTTTTTACATGAAACTAGATTCCGATCTTCTGGTCTTGCCTACTGTTTACTTATTCAAATTGTTTCAGTTTTCCGTTCGTGTGCATTAGTCATATTATAAGTTGTTGCACGCTGCCGCAAGCTGCCCGGAGCCACGCAACGTCTGTCCTAAAGGCACGACATCGCTAATAATTCTGGCTCCACTTCCTCTAGGAAGCATAGTCATTGAAACCCATAATATGAGAGACAGTTTAGTTGCCCGATGGTAGGATGCTGCTATGGCGGAATAAAAGGAAGATTGTGATTACAAGTACATTTTGGATAATAGCAGGAAGGAGCTGCTGGAACTAACTAATCTAGAAAGTAATTTCTTGATCTATTTACTCACATACACAAGTAGTTGTTGAGGTAAAGCAATATGCTTTTTGGGCCCAAGTAGCATTTACATTAATAGTGATTTTTGTGAGAAGAAAAATATTATAGGCTGATTCCTATTGTTACAGTACCAACTTATCTTAGAAACAAAGAAGCACCAAGCTGGACTGCTGGCCGAGGAGATGCATATGTGGGCACTTTCTGCTGGCCAAGTTCAGAAGCAAATTAACTGCTTGTATTTGCATAAGCAACAGAGAGAAAATGTTAGAGAACTTAGCAAAAAAATGGTACTCGAGGCTTAGAATGTCTTGCACTTTCTGCTGTAACACATCCACTGTTTAGTGTGTTTTAAAGCAGCTTTATCCTATTTTCGCTTGAACAGAAAGGAGAAAGAAATGTCTAAGAAACTGAAGGTATTGCTGCAGCTGATAGGTCGCCTACTCCTTTGGATACCATTCATATCGTACTTAACTCAGTGAGCAAATTGAGGACTACGGTTATCTTCCATGTCTATGTGAAATAAATGCGATAGTTTCATAACACCAAATGGTCCAAAGTGCATCCAATACATGGTCAAGAGCACCACTGACGTTCACGAAACCGATAATATTACAGGTCAGTGTAGATATGAGTTTTCTAATTTTGTCAAATGCAGCTATGTTATACTAACAACCCGTGTTTGCATGTCCTAATTTATGTCTGCAAAAGCTGTATCTTTTGTTGAGCTATATTATAATATTATGTGTATGTACGCGCATGTTGCACAGAGATGCTATTTGGCATGCATGAATTCTAATTTTAATTTAAAGTTAGGCATGCTTAATCTCACACACCACAAAATTTCCTTACTGTGTACTACATCTTTTATCTCCAATTTGGATAATCTAAGCGATAACTCTTTAGTCTGATTTAATTATCTTCAAAAGTTTGCTAGAGGCTATAGATGACCTTCTGGTTTTTCTTCAATAATTTTTTATAGTGCAATTGTATGAACTGGTTTCCCCATCAGGGCTGTATTTTCTTTTCTTTGATAGATTCTAGAGTCATGTACTTCCGTTTCATGTGCCCATGTTTGCCATTATATGTGCCTTTCTTGTTGAGCTCTATTTGGATGAACTTTTGTTATGGGATGTGGCTTCATGGGCATGAACGGACATTTTGATCTAACCTTGTTTGAGATGTTCTTTTATGCTTGCCTCAGGCACTCAGCTTTGTGTGGTTAGTGATGACAATCGACAGTGTCTCTGTTAAAAATTATTCATAATTACTAGGAGCATTCCATAATTTGTATCGGGCTGTTTATTTATTTATTGAGGAAAGGCTTGTATCAGGCTGTCCTGGTGGCTATCTGGCGCGCGCGCGTTGCAGCGCTCGTTTTCGGACAGGCTCGATTTGGAAAGTGGTTTAAATACGTGATTAGTTAGGGGCGGATTAATTAGGCGCGGCCCCCTCTGAAAATCAGGGGGGGCGATTAGTGTTGATTTCAGATGGGGCCGACTCCTCATGCCTTCCCAGCCTTCATACAAAGGCCTCACGTGGTGGGCCCTTATGGAAATTCTGGTCGGCTGATGACTTGTCTTGGATTGGCTTCGCTCGTTGGAGCGGTCGAGCGCTAAGGAGTCTTCTCGGTCCTGGTGTGGCTACCTAGGAAGCACAAACAGGGTTGGTCGTCACCAAAGATGAAAACATTGTCGAGCCTTACTTTTTGCAAGTTGCCTCACTTCTACTACTTTTAGAGGAAAGATAGCAATTTCAGTCATGTTGCACGAACACTTGTAGATCGCGGTGCATCAAGATCATAATTGCTACACTCAAAGGTTACATCGACCTTATTTCTGACATTTGCAAAAAATGTATTAAAAATGCTGCATAATGGCACATGGAGCAATTTATACTTAATATTTCGTCTGGTGCAACGCACGGGCATTTGTACTAGTAAAAATAAAATACGGACATGAGGGCATCATGGTCATTCTTAGAACAACAACTTATATAATTCTTGTCATATGATCTCTTATGCTAGAGGAACAATTCAATCACAATTTTAAGTATGAATCATAAACTTCATTGAGAACTAACAAACTATAATCTCAGTCATTGGAGCAATTGCAATTTATCATAACATAGGAAAGAGTCAATATAAGAGCTTTTCAGCAAGTCTACATACTCAACTATCATATAGTCTTTCA
Source organism: Triticum urartu (assembly GCF_003073215.2). Lineage (NCBI taxonomy): Eukaryota > Viridiplantae > Streptophyta > Magnoliopsida > Poales > Poaceae > Triticum > Triticum urartu. The sequence continues at coordinate 604,882,144 of NC_053024.1, read as the reverse complement.
CAATTGCTAATACTCACGCAATACTTATGGGTATGGAGTTTTAATCGGACACGGAGAAAGATAATGGCTTATAGTTTTACCTCCAAACGTTTTACCTTAAGGGTAATGTCAACAATAATAGTTTATGAAAACTCACATCCAATTAGCCATATATATACCAGGATCTTTCCAACATGTTGTGCTTGCCAAAAGATAAAATGTAAAAAGGAAGGGTGAGGAACACCAAGACTTTTATGTAAGGTAGGAGATAAATGTAAAAGATAGGCCCTTCGCGGAGAGAAGCAGAGGTTGTCATGCGCTTTTATGGTTGGATGTACAAAATCTTAATGCGAAAGAACGTCACTTTATATTTCCACTTGTGATATGGACCTTTATTATGCAGTCCGTCGCTTTTACTTCTTCCATATCACACGATCGTATAAAGCTTGTTTTCTCCCACACTAATAAGTCATACATATCTAGAGAGCATTTTTTTTATTGCTTGCACCGATGACAACTTACTTGGAGGATCTTACTCAATCCATAGGTAGGTATGGTGGACTCTCATGGCAAAACTGGTTTAAGGGTGTTTGGAAACACAAGTAGTATCTCTACTTGTGCAAAGAATTTGGCTAGCATGAGGGGGGAAGACAAGCTCAATCATGTTGGATGATCCATGGCAATATAATTTTCAGATGTAAGAAAACATAACCCATTACACTGTCTTCCTTGTCCAACGTTAACTCTTTAGCATGTCATATTTTAATGAGTGCTCACAATCATAAAATATGTCCAAGATAGTATATTTATATGTGAAGACCTCTCTTTCTTTATTACTTTCTATTAATTGCAACGATGACCAAAACTATGTTTGTCAACTCTCAATAACTTCTATTCATCACACTTTTTATATGTGAGCTCATTACTCTCCATAAGATCTATATGATCTCTTTTATTTCCTTTTTATTCATGCCAGGCTAGTTAATAGACAATCTCATATTCATTAGATCAGTCTCGTGGTAGACATATGTACTCTGTACTACATCGACATGAATATAATTAAAAGCAGGACATAGGGTTTTACCTCCATCAAGAGATCCTGAACCTGGTTAAAATCCCATGTCCATATTACCATCGCTTCAAGACGCCTAGCTTAGGACCCCTACTACAAGATCCGCCAATTTTGACATCGACATTGGTGCTTTCATTGAGAGTTTGCTAGGCGATCGTTGCGGTTCGATGGATCTTCAACAAATGCCAAATCAGGTGTTGTAGTTTCAGTTTATTTCGTTGTACGTAGATCAATTCTTTTGCCAAAAGAAAAATCTCTGTTGTTCATTGCCATTTTTTCTGCAGATTCGATTCGGCTCCGCGCGCATAGGCCATCAAGGCAAGAAACATGCGTAGCTATACGAGCGCCAGATGCCAACGTGTGCTAGAAGCAGCGGCGGCAGGAGGCCTGGCGGCCGAACACATCATTGGGGAACACATGCCCTAGGGTACCTGATCAGGGCCAGGTTCGTACGCTGGCTGGACAGCAATTCATGGGACCTGCCAAAAATCCGAACTATGGTAATCCAGCGAGGAGACCCTGCCTATGCTGAACAGTGTGCGGGCCGACAAGAATTCAGATTTGCTGGAAAATGATCCGATCCTAGTTTTATTTTCTTTATTATTTAATCATGAGACTGTCTATGCTTTTGGCTAACCATCTGTCCCCTATGCATGTCCCACGTGCAAGTGCCAGGACTGCCATTGTCCACGTAATAGAGGCAGCATATGTTTTTGTTTGCATTGCCACAGCACTCACGTGAAGACAAGGACCTCCGAACACACTTGCAATTAAAGCATACAGTGCCCTTTGCACTGCCGCAGCAGGCGCAAGACGCGCAAATCACAAGAGACTATCCAAATGATAGCACGGTTGCTTTAATCAGTACAAGCAATTAGTTTTTTTCCTTCCAATAAAATTGTTCGCGCAGATAAGTACTGCCGAAGACCTTTGTACTGGCAAAAGGTATAATTTTGCGCGCAGGTTATTGGCGCTGGCAGTTCACAATCAGATTTTCGCTCTAGCCGATGACCTCTGACCCGCGTCGACGTCCCCGCACTCTCGATCTTACTTCGGCGCGGGGGTCGTATTTGTTTTATTATTATTATTATTATTATTATTATTATTATTATTATTATTTGGTTGCATTATTTTGTGTGTGCAGGCAATCTATTTAGATTGGGCCGCGCTAACACCTCGGCAAGGTGATATCGTCATCCTGCCGACGTTGACCAAGTCGCCGTGTCGCGTCGACGCATGTCCCTGTGTCAACGTTTCCACATTGCGGCTCCGCCGGGCTGACCTTGTCACCCAGGCCATATCTCTTTCATTATTTACTTCACTTATATTAATTAAATAGAAGAATTTGTTTATATACATTATTATTTGTCATTACTTTTTGGTTTGCACTATTTTATCTGTGCAGCCAATCGACTTAGACTGAGCCGCGTTATCGCCTCCGTCAACCAAATTGTGTTATCGCCTTGGCGCGCTGCCCTATGTTGGCAACCCCGCGTCGTCGCTTCGTCAACCTACTCAGCCGGAGACTCCGGTGTCACTCGCCGATCTGCTCCATCACCGCGACTGGACTGGGGGCTTCATCTTTTCGGAGTGCCGAACTCTCTGCTCGGCCACCTCGGGACCAGCCTGGGAGCTGGAACCTTGTCCCGCATCAAGCTCAGACCACATCATCAATACTGAACACATTAACCACCTAAGTTGCCTTCATGCTCAAAGTTTTAAATTTTTAACTTGTGTTCGGTTCGACCAAGCATTATACTTTTTTGGCAAAAAGTTGTTTGTGAAAAAATTCCTTGTCATAACCCTGTTTGGGACACACAAATTCAAATACCCCATTTACTTGGGGGCTTCCTTTATGAAACTTTTCCTCTTGCATATGATTATACTTGTACGGCTCCGTTCCTTGTTCATGTATTACGCCACAATATGCACCATGTTGACTTAAGCGATTTGCAAGCTGGGTTGCCTCGCTCCTGTGTTTACCCCTATGTTCCCGATTGTTCGGCTAGGGAGTAAAGGAAGCACCTCTGCGATTGTCACAATCGGGTCATCCGAGCCGGACCTCAGACTGGGTGAAGCCGAAAGTTAGCGCTCTTATTTTCAATTATGGTCGGCACACAACGGAACTCATGAGTACAAAAAATCTATTGCACAAGCCTCATAGTAACAATGAGCATCGAAGAAAGGTATCGGTGGGGGTACTATTTTCTTCGAAGATGCTTCTTACACTTTGTCAGTAATATAGCATAAGTTCCCTGAGCGTGCTTTGTCTGTTACAGCCATATGACCTGATTGCCTGGTTATTGGAAACACCGTTGATATTCTCGACAGGTGGAGTACATAACACTTTTCGGTCCTTGACCGAAGAGGGAGAAGCCGACGGTCGGTTAAGATGCGTTTAAAGTTCGGTGAACACAGATATGATACAAGTACTTCCGTACATACGATCATTATACATAAAAATTCTTTTACCCAAGTCACTTGGGGGCTCTTAAAATTTATATGAGCCGTTTATAATAAATAATTTCTTCCTAGTCGTTGCAAAGTCTTTTTCTATCACTTCTTTTTCGACGCGAGTGTGTGGTCAATAGTCGGGTAGCCTGATTTCTCTCTCAAGCCGCTCGGGTTTTAGTTTGCTAAATTGGCCTAACGAGAAGTACCCCGCCTTAGGGATAGGAGGTTGTAGCCGTAGGCTAACCCGCTTGAAGTCTTGAGATAGGATGTGTCATATTAAAGCACGACATAAGCACTTTTTTTCTTTTCTAAGACCAATTTTCGGATTGACACCGAACACTTGATCTTGTTCGGACGTCTAGTTTTTATTGACATTTTTTGGTTTTCCAAGCTTATGGCACTTTTAAACTATTTGTGTGTTTCCCGCATAAGTCACGCAGTGCAACGCCGGACACCTTTAGAGATTCGGCAAAAACATTCTCGGATATTACTATATATGCATTGGTTTCGAATTATGTCTTCGGTCAATAGTTGGGTTGCCCGGCTCTTGTGCTTGACCGCCTACGTTCCGCTTTGTTCGGCCAGGTGTGCAAAAGGAGAACCACTATGATTGTGCTTCCAGCTAGCATGGTTAAGCACCTCAGTGGAGAAAGCCGAAAACTGACTGTCACAATAAGCGTAAACTGGTCAGTGATCCGATGACTGTGTTAAATGACGGGCCGTTCATAACAGTGGCCGAGGTGTTTACGGCTTGACCTCGGCTGTCGCCGAACACTAACTGGGGGCTTGTAGCTAGCTTCCCCAATTTAAAACTCCTCTGACTAAGTGAAAGTTATAAAGCTCGCATATCTGATTGACTCGTTTCCGCTAACTCAACCGCCTTCGGGCACCGAGATGTCGGCTAAGGGTTGTCTTGTTATTGCGGAAACACCCTGCGTAGTATCTACAAAGGGGTAGAAGCCGACGATGGGCCACTTTCAACTGATAAACGGTCGCAATGGAGTCCAAATAAACATATCATCAGCATTTACATTTTACTTTGGATATCGATCCTTAATTCGGCCACCCGTGCCCACATTAAGGCTCGGGGCTACTGGGCCTCGTGCCTATTATTTACAAACATTAAAGGGGTACATCGATCCCCTGATCTGGTGTTCCCACCCGACCAGTGTCTCGGGGGCTACTGCATTGACAATCCAATGCTGAAAATTTAAAGTGCAATATAGTTTTCGAGGAGATTATTATCCTCAGGTTGGTTGACCGCACCCAACCTGAGTCTCGAGGACTTTGCACACCGTGTTTCTATTCCTAAGTATGCTGCCGAGCTGGGAATTGATCCTCAGGCTGATTTTATGAATCGACCTGAGTCTCAGGGGCTACTAGGGTTAGCGGTTTGATTTTTTCCTTCAGGTGCATCCCGGATATTAGGACAACACGCACCCATCTCAGCAAAGATTCCTTTACACAATTCGAAATTAAATTCATAAGAATCAGCCCATGGTCGAGGTGGTGTACTACCTCCGATACAGTCCGGCGTTGGTGCTCGACTACAATAGACACCCTGGAAGCAGTCCGGCATAAAGCTTGGATGCCAGTGGTAGGCTCCGTAGAGGGCATGAGGGAGTCCTGGATTAGGGGGTCTCCGGACAGCCGGACTATATCCTTTGGCCGGACTATTGGACTATGAAGATACAAGATTGAAGACTTCGTCCCGTGTCCGGATGGGACTCTAATTGGCGTGGAAGGCAAGCTAGGCAATACGGATATGTATATCTCCTCCCTTGTAACCGAACTTGTGTAACCCTAGCCCCCTCCGGTGTCTATATAAACCGGAGGGTTTTAGTCTGTAGGACAACAGACAATCATACCATAGGCTAGCTTCTAGGGTTTAGCCTCTACGATCTCATGGTAGATCAACTCTTGTAATACTCATATCATCAAGAACAATCAAGCAAGACGTAGGGTATTACCTCCATCAAGAGGGCCCGAACCTGGGTAAACATCGTGTCCCCTGCCTCCTGTTACCATCCGCCTTAGACGCACAGTTCGGGACACCCTACCCGAGATCCGCCGGTTTTGACACAGACAGAGGGCATCCGAGGATTCGAGAGTTCCATTGTGTCGTCACCATAAAGGGGGGATGGACCGTCTCGTTGTCAATGACAACATCACTTCTGGGGGAGCCCTGGCTGTAGGCCAAACTCTCCAGCTAGGCGGCTTCGTCATGACCGCCCGCTCGGCCGCTGCGCCAACTATGACTTCTCGGGTCATCGAAAACAGCCTCCACATCGGCTCAGAATTCGCCGAGCATATGGATCCAATGGAGCTCTCCTCTTTGAACGAGCTCTTGGATCGCATCGCCGCTGTGGGAGTCACTACGGACTACGATCTGATCGGGCTTAAACCCGACCAAAGGGAGATTAACTCTCTGCGGCTCACCCATAAAATAGCGGTGGTGGAGGAACAAAGCGGCGTTTCTCCCTCTATCCCGAGGACGAACTATGTCCGGATTCCCGAGCTCTCCGATCCGGATACTCGCTCACGGGAGGACAACTCCCTAACCCTGAACCTGGAATCAGGTCGCATACCGAACCCGCGGAGCAACATCCCCGAGTCCGAACTTCCAAGATCGGAAACTCCCCTGCCCCGGGATCTCAGATTGGGTCAAGGTCTGGACTTAAATCTACCCACCCACCCAGATACAAATGATCTCTCCCACATTAGGCAAGCGCCCCAAGAAACAGTACATCACTATTGGGCCAGATTCCTCCTTGTAATGAACAGGGTCAATGACTGTCATGAGGAAGACGCAATTTCGTTCTTTTGTAACAATTGCACGGACAAGGGGATCCTCAACGCCATAAGTCGCCGCGACATTACACACTTCACCGACTTGGCGGCCATAGTACGGAAATACTGTGCGATGGAAAGCGCCTGGAAAACCCAAACTCAATTCTGGGATAATTTGGCCCTGTCAAAACCCCCAGCCCGAACTAAAAGGGTGCACTCTCATAAGTCGCCCGACTCAATTATAAAGAAACAAAAGCCCACTACAGGGCGTGCAACCGTATTGGAGGGATGGCTTAACGGGCCCTGCAAAATTCATAGTACAACGGATGCCATACCAACACATAGCCTTAGAGCATGTTGGGTACTCCGGCAGATGGCCAAAAGCGGTGAGGATCTCCTCATCCAAAACACCCCAGAACACTTCCCTGGGGATCACAATACAGTACTGACAGTCTTCGAGACCTTTGCCTCAAACAATAGGCGTAAGCGAGTACTCTGCAGCCTTGCTGAAGTCTGCCACGTAGCAGCAACAAATCCATGGAGCGACACGGCTATAACCTTCAATGCCAGTGACAAACCTCAATTCCGAACAACGTGAGCACCAGCTTCTTTGGTCCTCAGTCCAATTGTGGACGGCTTTCGGCTCACTAAAGTGCTCATGGACGGCGGCAGCGGATTAAACCTCATTTACGAGGAGACCCTCCAAAAAATGGGAATAGACAGCAACCATATAGAGCAAAGCAGCACGACCTTCCGAGGAATTATCCCTAGTCGGGAGGCACGTTGCGCTGGGAAAATCACACTAGATGTGGTATTCGGCACTCCGGAGAATTATAGGTCCGAAGAAATCACATTCCAAGTGGCCCCGTTCAGTAGCAGATACCACGCCCTTCTAGGGCGGGAGGCATTCACGATTTTCCAAGCCATACCTCATTACGGGTACATGAAGCTCAAAATACCCGGACCCAATGGAATCATCACTCTAGCTAGTGATCCGGACATAGCACTCCTGCCGAAAACAAAACAGCCGCACTGGCCCTCGAGGCACTATCCGAAGCCCTTGTGGCAGAGGAGTTAACCGCGCTGCGCTCCACAGTGGACAGGGACGACGTGATACTAGACAAAAGATCCAAGTCCACCTCCTTTAAACCAGCGGACGAAATAGTCAAATTCCAAGTCCATCCAACGGATCAAACAAAAACAGCATCCATCGGGGCACAGTTAAACCCCGCTGTAGACGCCGCACTACGGGAGTTTCTGCGCGAGAATTGGGACATATTCGCCTGACATCCTTCAGACATGCCAGGAATCCCACGCAGATTGGCCGAGCATAGCCTTAATGTTCTAAAAGGATTCAAGTCGGTCAAGCAGACTCTTCGGCGTTTCTCTGAACCTAAGCGACAAGCCATGGGAGAGGAGCTAGCCAAGCTACTAGAGGCCGGATTTATTAGAGAAATAAAACATCCGGGCAGGCTAGCAAACCTGATGATGGTACCAAAGAAGGACAAATCCTGGAGCCTATGCGTCGACTTCAAAGACCTTAATAAGGCTTGCCCAAAGGATCCCTTCCCACTCCCTTGCATCGATCAAATCATCGACGCTACCGTAGGACACGAATCATTGTGCTTCCTCGACGCATACTCCGGTTACCACCAGATTAAGATGGCGGAGTCCGATCAAGCCGCGACGGCATTTATCACTCCATACGGCCCCTTCTGTTTTAACACAATGCCCTTTGGGCTCAAAAACACCGGCGCAACATATCAGCGCATGATTCAGACATGTCTGGAAAAGCAGATCGGCAAGACTATGGAGGCATATGTAGACGATGTGGTCATTAAAACCAGACACGTCGACTCCTTAATAGACGACTTGAGGCTCACATTCACCAATCTCCGAACATACGACATTAAGCTCAATCCGGAAAAATGTGTTTTCGGCATCCCCGCCGGAAAGCTCCTGGGCTTCATCATCTCTAGTAGAGGAATTGAAGCAAATCCGGCTAAAATCCAAGCCCTGTCGCAGTTGGCTATCCCAACCAAGCTCAAGCAAATACAGAAGTTAACTGGATGTGTGGCGGCCTTAAGCCGCTTTATCTCCCGATTAGGAGAAAAGGCACCCCCCTTTATCGCCTTATTCAGCGCACCGAACACTTCGAGTGGACGGACGCAGCCACGGACGGATTGGAGGACATAAAAGCCATCCTGGCCACCAACCCAATCTCGGCCGCGCCAAATGTCGGCGAACCAATGCTATTATATATAGCGACAACGCACCAAGTTGTAAGTGCAGTGCTCGTCGTCGAACGATAGACAGAGGGACATAAATTCCTGCTTCAAAAGCCGGTATACTATGTATCTACCATCCTTACTCCATCAAATCACGGTACCCACATTATCAAAAGATACCATACGCGGTATTCATGGCATCCCGGAAATTACGACACTACTTTCAAGAGTGTTCAATCACGGTGGCCTCTGAAGTACCACTCAACGACATAATAAACAACCGCGATGCCACGGGCCGGATTGCCAAATGGGCCATCGAGCTCCTCCCTTTCGACATAACATACAAACCATGACGAGCCATCAAGTCGCAAGTGCTGACTGATTTCATCGCCGAATGGACAGAGGCCGAACTCCCTAAAGAGTACGACGCGTACTCCAATTGGATCATGCACTTCGACGACTCTAAAATGCTGGCTGGTCTGGGGGTTAGCGTCGTCCTGACGTCCCCCACCGGAGATACAGTTCAATACGTACTCCAAATACTATACACAGACTCCAATAACGCAGCTGAATACGAGGACCTATTGCACGGTCTCCGGATGGCAGTTTCCATGGGCATTCAACGCCTGGAGGTACGTGGGGATTCAAACCTCACAATATCCCAAATAAATGGAGACTTCGATGCCAAGGATCCGAAAATGGCGGCATATCGCAACACCGTTCTCAAAATATCAGCTTGGTTCGAGGGGCTTGAATTCCATCATGTGGCCCGGGAAAATAATCAGGCGGCGGATATCCTCGCCCGTCTCGGCGCTAAGTGCGTCCCTGTCCCACCTAACATCTTCCTGGAAAAACTGTTTAAGCCATCCGTGGTATGGGAAGGGGACACCGGCAATAAGAGCCCGGACCCGGTCACAACACCGGATACCGAACGCTCTGACACAATCAGAGGCTCTGCCATTGAAATAACACCTTCAGCCCATGTAATAATGGCTGTCATCGCTCCCTGGACAGAGCCATTCCTGGCCTACCTAACCAGGCAGGAACTACCCGAAGACCAAAATGAGGCACGCTGCATAGTGCGGCGATCTAAATCCTACAAGGTCCACGAGGAAGAGCTTTATAAGATAAGCACTACCGGAGTCCTTCAAAGGTGCATATCCGAAGAGGAAGGGCGGAAGCTTTTGGCAGAAATCCATGCCGGACTCGGCGGCCACCACGCTGCAGCCTGGGCCCTTGTAAGCAAGGCCTTCCGTACAGGTTTTTATTGGCCGACGGCCCGGGCAGATGCACAACATCTGGTCCAACATTGCGTCGATTGCCAGCTTTTTGCAAACCAAAACCATATGCCACCCACCGCCCTCCAAACAATCCCCATGACTTGGCCCTTCGCGGTCTGGGGGCTTGACATGGTCGGACCCCTTAAAGGGGGAACCCATAAGAAAAAAATACTTACTGGTCATGGTGGATAAATTCACCAAATGGATAGAAGCCAAACCTGTGAAAACGGCTAAATCCGGACCGGTGAAGCCAAACCTGAGACACTTTTCATAAAATAATAAAAATACCTGCCAAACATGAAGGCCAGGGGGACCACCACCTTGCCACGAGGGTGGGGGGCATGCCTGCCCCCCTAGGGCGCGCCCCCTACCTCGTGGGCCCCCTGTTGCCTCTCCGACTCCAACTCCACCTCCATATATTGAGTTTCGGGGAGAAAAAAATGAGAGAGAAGAAATCATCATGTTTTACGATACGGAGCCACCGCCAAGCCCTAAAACCTCTCGGGAGGGTTGATCTGGAGTCCGTTCGGGACTCCGGAGAGGGGAATCCGTCGCCATCATCATCATCAACCACCCTCCATCACCAATTTCATGATGCTCACCGCCGTGTGTGAGTAATTCCATCGTAGGCTTGCTGGACGGTGATGGGTTGGATGGGATCTATCATATAATCGAGTTAGTTTTGTTAGGGTTTGATCCCTAATGTCCACTATGTTCTGAGATTGATGTTGCTATGACTTTGCTATGCTTAATGCTTGTCACTAGGGCCCGAGTGCCATGATTTCAGATCGGAACCTATTATGTTTTCATCAATATATGAGTGTTCTTGATCCTATCTTGCAAGTCTATAGTCACCTATTATGTGTTATGATCCGTTAACCCCGGGGTGACAGTAATCGGGATACTTACCGGTGATGACCGTAGTTTGAGGAGTTCATGTATTCACTATGTGTTAATGCTTTGTTCCGGTTCTCTATTAAAAGGAGGCCTTAATATCCCTTAGTTTCCGTAAGGACCCCGCTGCCACGGGAGGGTAGGACAAAAGATGTCATGCAAGTTCTTTTCCATAAGCACGTATGACTATATTCGGAATACATGCCTACATTATATCAATGAACTGGAGCTAGTTCTGTGTCACCCTAGGTTATGACTGTTACATGATGAACCGCATCCGACATAATTTTCTATCACCGATCAATTGCCTACGAGATTTCCATATATTGTTCTTCGCCTATTTACTTTTCTGTTGCTATTACTATCATCACTACAAAATACCAAAATCATTTACTTTTACTACTGCTATCTTTTGCTACCGTTACCACTACTATCATATTACCTTGCTACTAAACACTTTGCTGCAGATATTAAGTTCCAGGTGTGGTTGAATTGACAACTCAGTTGCTAATACTTGAGAGTATTCTTTGGCTCCCCTTGTGTCGAATCAATAAATTTGGGTTGAATACTTTACCCTCGAAAACTGTTGCGATCCAATATACTTGTGGGTTATCAAGACTATTTTCTGGCGCCATTGCCAGGGTGCATAGCTCTATTCTTTGAGTCACTTGGGATATATATCTGCTTATCATTATGAAGAACTTGAGAGATCCAAAAACCAAGATCTATCCCTCAACTACGAGGGGAGGTAAGGAACTGCCATCTAGCTCCGCACTTGATTCACCTTCTGTTTTGAGTAAGCTTGCGACACCTACACCTGCTTCTGCTATTCGTTCTGATATGTCGCATGTTATTGATGATGCCACTTCTGCTATGCATGATACTTATGATGAAACTACCTCTATGCCTGATACTACTATGCCACTTAGTGATTTTCTTGATGAACAACTTGCTAGGGCTAGAGAAATTGGAAATAGTGACTCTGATGATACTGATGAAAGTGATGATGAAGAACCACATGCTATTCCTAAGGGTTATGTATTTGATCAAGATGCTTCTTTAGCTATTTTAGCTTGCAGAAATAGAACTGAACTTAAAAGATTATTAGCTAAATGGAGTAAGCAATCTCTAAATGCTAGCATGAAACATGACCCTGCTTTTGCTACTTCACCTATCTTTGTTATTGATAAGGATTATGAATTCTCAGTTGATCCTGATATAATTACCTTGGTTGAATCTGATCCTTTTCATGGCTATGAATCTGAAACTATTGTGGCACATCTTACTAAATTAAATGATATAGCCACCTTGTTCACTAAAGATGAGAGAACTCGCTACTTTTACATCCTTAAAATATTTCCGTTCTCATTAAAGGGTTGTCGGTGTCAAAATCGGCGGATCTCGGGTAGGGGGTCCCGAACTGTGCGTCTAGGCGGATGGTAACAGGAGACAAGGGACACAATGTTTTACCCAGGTTCGGGCCCTCTTGATGGAGGTAAAACCCTACATCCCGCTCGATTAATATTGATGATATGGGTAGTACAAGAGTAGATCTACCACGAGATCAAGGAGGCTAAACCCTAGAAGCTAGCCTATGGTATGATTGTTGTATATATTGTATATCTATCGACTAGCCTGGCCTCGGTTTATATAATGCACCAGAGGCCTAGGATAACAAGAGTCCTAGCCGAATACGCCGGTGGGGAGAAGTCCTTGTCTTGATCGCCAAGTCTTGTGGAATCTTCCTTGTATGCGGTAGCCGTCCGAACTGGCCCATGAGTATACGGCCACGGGGGTCCTCGGCCCAATCTAATAGATCGGGAGACGACGTGGTGAGTACCCCCTAGTCCAGGACACCGTCAGTAGCCCCCTGAACCGGTCTTCAAGTTAGGGACGCCCATCGATTCTTTCGAACTGTTCTTCATCTTCGGTTGCCGGTCTTGAAAACTGGTTCAACAAATCTTCTTTATCTTCGATCTTGAGGATCGCCGAAATGCATTCGACGAGTTTACACGTCGGGTATCCGAGGAGCCCCTTTAAGTTTCCGGCCTTTATCAATGCCTTGTTTATTTTTATGCCACACCTCGGGTTTGAAGTTGTTCCCGGGAGGCAGGGTCCTCTTGCGTCCGAGCTCCAACGCCGGACTGCATTCGAGGTATCTTTTGCAGCCGAGCACCAATGCCGAACCGCTTCCCAGCTCTAGCGCCGGAATATATCTGAGCTCCAACGCCGGACTGTGTCCAGGCTCCAATGCCGGACTATATCCGAGGTGTCATATCACCTTGGTTCAAAAAAGTTGAAGGAGTTTAGCCGAGCTTAATGCCGGAAATGCCCTTTCTGGAGCCAGCCACTAGCGCCCGAGCTTTATGCCGGACTGCTTCCGAGGTGGTGCACCACCCCGACTATGGGCCGATTTTTTGTCAATATTTTTTATTGGTGCAATTTATTCTCTGCCGAGATATATAGCCAGTAGCCCTCAAGGTGTGTATCGGTCTAAAACCCGAGATGCACATGAAGGATGACATAAGACCGCTGATCCCAGTAGCCACTGAGACTCAGGTTGATTTGCAAAATCGGCCTGAGGATCAAGTCCTAGCTCGGCAGAATACTTTGGGACACAAAAGCAGCGTGCTTAGTCCTCAAGACTCGGGTTGGGTGCTGCCGACCAACCTGAGGATCAAAATCTCCTCGGAAACTATATTGCACATAAAATTTTCTGCATTGGACAAGCAATGCAGTAGCCCCCGAGACACTGGTCGGGTGGCAACACCAGATCAGGGGATCGATGTGCCCCTTTAATATTTGTAAATAATAAGCCCGAAGCCCTGTAGCCCCCGAGCCTTAATGCGGGCACGGGTGGCCGAATTAAGGATCAATATCCATAGTAAAATCACAAATTTTGTGTAATGACTCTATGTATCCAAGTACTTTACGTCATTAATGCTCGGATCCGCATTGTACAAAACTTTGTTGACCGACCATCGGCTTCCACCTCCTTGGCCAGTAGCCGAGGAGTGTTTGTCCTACTTTATAAAGCCTTTATGAGGGCAAAGATTTACGACAAACAAGGCAATCTGGCCACACAGTTTTATAAACAAAGGTACGCAGAGAGATATGTTATATTACTGTTTAACAGAAGAAATGTATTCCAAATAAAATAGTCCCGCTATCGGTTCCTTTCTTTGGGTTGTCATGCTAAGCATGATCATGAAACCTCAGCTCGAATGTAAGAGCAAAATGTCGAGGATTTAGTTTGGGAGGCCAGTTAATAGCCCCCGGTAGTGTCCGGCGACAGTCGAGGTCAAGCCGTAAACGCTTTGGCCAATGTTATGAATGGCCCGTCATAGTCATCGGATCGCTGACCAGTTTATGCTTATTGTGACAGTCAATTTTCGGCTTTCTCCACTAAGGTGCTTAACCATGTGAGCTGGAAGCACAATCGCAGTGGTTCTCCCTTTGCACGCCTAGCCGAACAAAACGGAACGTAGGAAGCAAGTGCAGGAGCCGGGCAACCCAACTATTGACCGAAGACACAATTCGAAACCGATGCATATATAGCAATATCTGAGAATGTTTTTGCCGAATCCCTAAAGGTGTCCGGCGTTGCACTGCGAGACTAATGCTGGAAAAGCACAAATAGTTTAAAAGTGCCAAAAAGCTTGGAAAACCAAGAAACATCAGTAAAAACATGACGTCCGAACAAGATCAAGTGTTCGGTGCCAATCCGAAAATTGGTCTTAGAAAAAAGAAGTGCTTCTGTCGTCCTTTAACACGACACATCCTATCTCAAGACTTCGAGTGGGTCAGCCTACGGCTTCAACCTCCTATCCCGAGGGCGGAGTACTTCTCATTAGGCCAGTTTAGCAAACTAAACTCTAGCGGCTTTGAGAGAGAAATTAGGCTCCCCGGCTAGTGACCGCACACCCGCGTCGAAAAAAAGGAGTGATAAATAATAATAAAAGAACTTTGCAATGACTGAGAAGAAGAACACTTATTATAAAACGGCTCAAATAAACTTAAGAGCCCCCAAGTGACTTGGGTAGAAGAATGATTGCATGTACCGAAGTACTTATATCATATCTATGTTCAACCGAACTTTAAACGCGTCTTAACCGACCGTCGGCTTCTCCCTCTTCGGTTAAGGACCAAAAAGTGTTATGTACTCCATCAGTTGAGAATATCGACGGTGTTTCCAATAACCAGGCAATCAGGCCATAAGGCTGTAACAGACAAAGCGCGCTCAGGGAACTTATGCTATATTACTGCGAAGAGTAAGAAGCATCTTCGAAGAAAATAGTACCCCCACCGATACCTTTCTTCGATGCTCATTGTTATTATGAGACTTGTGCAATAGATTTTTTGTACTCATGAGTTCCTTGTGTGCCGACCATCATTGAATAACTAGCGCTAGCTTTCGGCTTCACCCAGTCTGAGGTCCGGCTCGGGTGATCCGATCGTGACAATCGCAGAGGTGCTCCCTTTACTCCCTAGCCGAACAATCGGGAACGTAGGGGTAAACACAGGAGCGAGGCAACCTAGCTTGCAAATCGCTTAAGTCAATGTGGTGCATATTGTGGCGTAATACACGAACAAGGAACGAAGCCGTACAAGTATAATCATAGGCAACAGGAAAAGCTTCATAAAGGAAGCCCCCAAGTAAACGGGGTATTTGAATTTATGCGTCCCAAACAAAGTTTGGACAAGGAAAATTTTTAGAAGCAACTTTTTTTCCAAAAAAGTATAATGCTTGGTCGAACCGAACGCAAGTTAGAAATTAAAGCTTTGAGCATGAAAGCGACTTAGCTGGTTAATGTGTTCGGTATTGATGACGCGGTCCGAGCTTGATGCGGGGCAAGGTTCCATCCCTCAAGCCGGTCCTGAGGTGGCGGAGCGGAGAGCTTGACACGCCGAAGTGGTGACATAGCACGATCAATGCAGACCGGCAGAGTGACGCCGAAGTCCCTGGATCATTTTCCTGTGCACAAAAAATAGTGCAAACTGGAGATAATAGTAATAATGATAATTAAGAAAAAATTGTTGCATAATAAATAATTTATGCAAAGTGAGTAATAAAAGAAATATGGCCTGGCGCCGAAGTCAAGTCGATGCAGGGCGTCGGCGTGATGCGGTAAAGGCGTGGCAAAGCCTGAATTCGCAGGTCGGTCCGAGCTCCGAGTGCGGCGTTCGCCGGACTATGTACGGAAACTGACCGAACCACCATGCGACTGTCGTTAATGCAGCCACCATTTGATAGACCTGTGTACATATGACGGGCAAACCAGAGTAATAATTCCTTGGGAAAAATGAACCCAAACAAGCAAAAAATACTGGGATTAATAGCACCTGGTTTATTTGTTGTAGCAATCCGAAGGAAGGTGATTCCTAAAATTGGGACCCGCTCCGCACACCCATTGCCTGATGGGCGATAAAACGACAGCATGGCAATGCTGGTAAAGGTTGACTCGCCGAGGCAAAGCCCTCGGCCCAGCTAACCTGACGGAGCTGGTCGGCTAGTGACGCCGAAGTGTCCAGAGTAGGTTGATGAAGAGATGGCGAAGCCCCCGGTCCAGTCGAGATGTCGAAGCCTCGATGTCAGCCGATGAGTCGAAGTAGGTCGGCGTGATGGACACTAGCTTGAAGAAGCAATAGTGCGGCCCTGTCGATGCAGGTCGTGACATGGTCGATGCCGGCTTGATGAAGCGACCGTGCGGCGATGCCGGTATGCCCGCTCCGTGTAATCCGTGGGGCGGCGATGTTGGTGATGATTTATCCTTCGTGATGCCGGGCTCTTGTTCGGCTTGCCGAGATGATGATCCGAAGAAGTTGAGCTCGGCTCAACAAAGTGATGTCGTGTCTAGCGCAGGTCGGCAGCCGTGGAGTAATATTGCCAGACTGGTTTGACACCAGCATGATGTTGAAGATCATGTTCAAAAGATCTTACAGTTAGTGGGATGTGTTCGGGAACAAAACACAATACCCCGTACAAAACTTCCTTCAAAACGGATGTCTGAAATCCTGTTCATAAAAAAGATGAACTCGGGTCGGATTCGTTTTCGCACAGAAAACAGATCCAAAAAGTGATGCACTAATCAGAAGGTTCCCGGAGTTTGGACGGTCGGATCGAGCCGAAATTTTGAGACGTGGTAGATATAGGATTCCGCAGCCGATCAACGGTTGATCTTCCAAAGGACGTCTGAGCTAGAAGTTGGACACCACGCCCTAAACTCATCCAAATTCCCGTCCAGATTTGACAGGGCTCCGGTATATCGTGGATTGCCAGAGATTCCTCTATCGGAACTCGACGAAAATTTTCCAGGGTTGTTGTAGACTCAATTCCGCACAATTCCAGCAAAGCGATCGTCAAAGCGATACTCGAGGAGGTGGTGGTGGCAGATACGAGTTCGCTGTCCAGAAAAACAGCACGGTCGCTTGAGGGCAATGTTGACGTTGAGCCCCCGAGCTCCATAGATGATTCCTCCGTGATCTTGATAGAGATCGGAGTTGATGTTTGATGAAGGCTCTCGTCCGGACATGGTGATCCGAACACGGGGCGCAATTCTTGGTCGAACCAAGGTGACCAGTCGAGCTGGTGACGAAGATGCCGAAGTCGCAGTTGATCTGCAGGCGAGCCATCGATCCTTTTGTCGATCACACAACGGAACTCTCAATGAAAGCACCAATGTCAGTGTCAAAACCGGTGGATCTCGGGTAGGGGGTCCCGAACTGTGTGTCTAGGCGGATGGTAACAGGAGACAAGGGACACAATGTTTTACCCAGGTTCGGGCCCTCTTGATGGAGGTAAAACCCTACGTCCTGCTCGTTTAATATTGATGATATGGGTAGTACAAGAGTAGATCTACCACGAGATCAAGGAGGCTAAACCCTAGAAGCTAGCCTATGGTATGATTGTTGTATATATTGTATATCTATCGACTAGCCTGGCCTTGGTTTATATAATGCATCGGAGGCCTAGGATAACAAGAGTCCTAGCCGAATACGCCGGTGGGGAGAAGTCCTTGTCTTGATCGTCAAGTCTTGTGGAATCTTCCTTGTATGCGGTAGCCGTCCGAACTGGCCCATGAGTATACGGCCATGGGGGTCCTCGGCCCAATCTAATAGATTGGGAGACGACGTGGTGAGTACCCCCTAGTCCAGGACACCGTCAAGGGTGATGCTAAGATATGGTTTAATTCTCTTGATCTTGGTTGTGTGTGTAGTCCCCATGATATGATTTATTACTTCTCTGCTAAATATTTTCGTGCTCATAAGAAACAAGCTGCTTTAAGGGATATATATAATTTTGTGCAAATTGAAGAAGAGAGTCTCCCACAATCTTGGGGAGGCTTCTCCAATTACTTAATGCTTTGCCTGATCATCATCTTAAGAAAAATGAAATACTTGATATCTTTTATAATGGACTAACCGATGCCTCCAGAGATTACCTGGATAGTTGTGTCGGTTCTGTTTTCA
The DNA here is from genome assembly GCF_003073215.2 of Triticum urartu. NCBI lineage: Eukaryota > Viridiplantae > Streptophyta > Magnoliopsida > Poales > Poaceae > Triticum > Triticum urartu. The sequence continues at coordinate 604,863,977 of NC_053024.1, read as the reverse complement.
GGGAAAGAACACCGGATGAAGTTGAAATTCTATTGAATAATATGTTAACAAATGAAAATAATTGGACACCGCCGGAACCAATTCCTGAGCCTATTCCTAAACCAACTCCGAAGAAGAGGGGTATTCTATTTCTCAGTCCTTAAGATATGCAAGAGGCAAAAAAGTCTATGAAAGAAAAAGGCGTTAAAGCTGAAGATGTTAAGAATTTACCTCCTATTGAAGAAATACATGGTCTTAATTTACCGCCTGTTGAAGAAACATGTAATCTTAATCCTTTACCTATTGAAGAAACTCATGGTCTTGATAACCCGACATGGGTAGTAAAGATAAATTCTCTCTATAGATATGATAAAGCTGTAATCCCATTTACTAAAATTGCTAGCCCATGTTTAGATGAGTTTGATAAATTTATGGCTAAGCAAGAAGATTTTAATGCTTATTTTGGTAGACAATTGAAATACAATTCAAATATGCTTGAACACTTGGGTGATTATATGGCTAATGTTAAAGGTGAACTTATACTTATTAGTAAACATGCTTCTATGGTTACCACTCAAGTAGAACAAGTACTTAAAGCTCAAAATGATTTGCTCAATGAATTGAATAATAAGAATAATGATTATGCTGTTAGAGTGGCTACTAGAACTGGTAGAATGACTCAGGAACCTTTGTATCCCGAAGGCCATCCTAGGAGAATTAAGCAAGATTCTCATAGAAATAATATAGATGCACCTAGTTCTTCTAAAAAGAAGAAAAAGAAAAATGATAGGACTTTGCATGCTTCTAGTGATCCTATTGTTGAAACACCTGAGAATCCCAATATTTTTATTTCTGATGCTGAAACACAACCTGGTAATGAACCTGAAACTATTAATAATGCTAATGATAATGTTCATGATGATGCTCAACCTAGTAATGATAATGATGTAGAAATTGAACCTGATGTTGATCTTGATAACCCACAATCAAAGAATCAATGATATGATAAGAAAGACTTTGTTGCTAGGAAACATGGTAAAGAAAGAGAGCCTTGGGTTCAGAAACCCATGCCTTTTCCTCCCAAACCATCCAAGAAAAAGGATGATGAGGATTTTGAGCGCTTTGCTGAAATGATTAGACCTATCTTTTTACGTATGCGATTAACTGATATGCTCAAAACCAATCCTTATGCTAAGTACATGAAAGATATAATTACAAATAAAAAAAAGATACCGGAAGCTGAAATTTCCACCATGCTTGCTAATTATACTTTTAAAGGTGGAATACCAAAGAAACTTGGAGATCCAGGAGTACCCACTATACCATGCTCCATTAAAAGAAACCATGTTAAAACTGCTTTATGTGATCTTGGAGTTGGTGTTAGTGTTATGCCTCTCTCTTTATATCGTAGACTTGATTTGAATAAGTTGTCACATACTGAAATATCTTTGCAAATGGCTGATAAATCAACTGCTATACCTGTCAGTATTTGTGAGGATGTGCCTGTTATAGTTGCAAACATTACTATTTAACGGACTTTGTTATTCTTGATATTCCCGAGGATGATAGTATGTCTATTATTCTTGGAAGACCCTTTTTGAATACTACAGGGGCTGTTATTGATTGCACTAAAGACAATGTCACTTTTCATGTTAATGGTAATGAGCATACGGTACACTTTCTGAGGAAACAACCTCAAGTTCATAGTATCAACTCTATTGGAAAAATTCCATCAATTATATTTGGAGGTTTTGAATTTCCTCTACCTACTGTCAAGAAGAAATATGATATTCTTATTATTGGGGATGTGCATATCCCCGTTGAGGTAACATAGTGTTATTCAAAATTTCTCCGGTTTCATGTTATTCGGAATGAGTTTGTTAACAAGACTTGATCAACCTTGTTAGTGGATTCCTTTTGATGATCATGAGATGGATGAAACTAGAAGGCACAACCTTTTGTACTCCACTTTTACTTTCTGTTATTTATATTAATAAAATAAAAATAAATATTTTTCTGTCTGTTATCTGATTATCCGTGCAATATAAAAATACCTCGAAAATAAAAGTTCTCCAAATGCCCTAAAAATTAAATATGATTTTTTCTAGAATATTTAAGGATTTATGGAACTGAGAACACACCAGGGGGTCCAACCACCTGCCCACGAGGGTGGAGGGCGCGCCTACCCCTCTAGGGCGCGCCCCCTGCCTTGTGGGCCCACGGCGACCCTCCTCCACTTATCCTTTCACCCATACACTCCTTCTTCCTCCCCAAACACGAATATCCAGCTCAAACCCGAGTCCAAGCTCATTTTGCTGCCATTTTCGATCTCCTTGCTCAAAGCACCTCTCACAAAACTGCTTGGGGAGATTGTTCCTTGGTATGTGAATCCTCCATTGGTCCAATTAGTTTTTGTTCTAGTGCTTTATTCATCGCAAATTTTTGCTGCTTAGGTGACCCTGTTCTTGAGCTTGCATGTCAAATTTATATGGTCGAAAGTAGTTTTGATGCATGATATAGGCCCTAGGCACTTGTAGGAGTAGTTGCTATCAATATTATTGAGTTTGGTTGACTTTTATTTTGAAGTTACTAAAAATTTCAGAATTTTTCAGAAAATGATGAGGAGACTATTGAGGGACTCATCTAGCCAAAGCTCGAAGGAAAAGGCACGGAAGCCTAAGTATAATTTGCCGCGCACCGTGGAGGTTCGGGCGTGTGAATGGCCCTCCGATGAATTCTTGAGAGCAGCCGGTATTTATGAAGATTTTCATGAACTGGCTAAAAATGCAGGCCTCACCGCTTTCCTCCACGACCAATGCGATCAGTATCTCTTACTCACAAATACCTTTGTGCAAAACTTTCATTTCCATTCTAGGAACTTGCCAGCTACGATGGAGTTTCATTTATATGATGAGCATAAGGAGATGCCACTTGATGATTTTTGTCGGATTTGTTTAGTCCCTTTTGAGGGCAAGACAGAAGAACCACATCATGATGATGTGGAGGGGTTTATTGATACTATCACTGTAGGGGAAACAAGGAAGGTTTCTGATGCATGAATCACTAGCATACATTTCCTTGTTTTACGTTACTTTGCATTATTTGCTAGTCGTTGCTTAATTGGATGCGGAAACTGTGGAAACCTTAGTGTCCCTGATATTATTATTCTGCTCCACGGTTTATACAGTGATAACACTTTTAGTATGGGCGGCATTATTGCCAAACGGTTAAGTCTGAACCGGACCAAGGGCCCCATCTTTGGAGGCATCTATGCTTCACGCCTAGCTGCACATTTTAACATACCTATTAGGCATTATGAGAAGGAAGAAAAAGTGATGCCTCGTGTTTATTTAGATTATAAAAGTATGGTGGCACATGATTTTATTGTTAAGAATAGGGAAGGGGCGCTTAAATATCAATTGTTCTTTAATAGACATCATCCTGAGACTATTACCCTGCCTGCTCCTTTCTTTGTTTGATTTATCTGTAGGAACGTACCTTGTTCCGTTGACGGCTATTCACGCCTACCGGAACCCTGCACCAGCCGAGGAGCCAGAGCCTGAACCACAAGTTGATCCTGCACGACAGTCTAACTACCAGTGGGATCCGGAGATGATTGTCAGCCAGTGGCAATCGGAGCCTTCCTCTTCTTCATCTCAGTACGACCCCAACAACTACTATTATGGATATCCGCCAGGCCAGCCATGGCCATAGACCAACTTAGGCCAAAAGCCTAAGCTTGGGGGAGTACGTATTTCCTACCGACATTACATTTATGTTCACACACTCATTGCTAGATGTCGGTGCTCATACTTTTTCATTGTATCATCCATGCTAGTTTAATTTCCTTTTTATGCTTTCTTCTTGTGTGTTTAATAAATCTTAAGAAAAAACAAAAAAAAATAGTTGTTGTAGCGACCAGACCTCAAACGGTCCAATCTCTGTGCTCCGGTGTCATCCCTGGATCAGTAATGCTGACATCACACAGTACTTGAAGGATTTATAACAGAGTAGCAATCACACACCTATTACATCGAGTGTCTCAAGAGAGAACTTATTATAATAAATATGGCTTAAGGCCATCTAATAACGATAACAGCGGAAGGCTTGGAAGATAGGTGAGTCCATCAACTCCAACGACATCACTGAGTATAGAACCACGACCTAAGGCACCTTAATCATCATCTGAAAAGTCTGCAACATTAACGTTGCAGCCCGAAACGGGTCAGCACATGGAATATGCTGGCAATGTAACACATAGAGAGTAATAAAAGAATATGGCTATTCTATATGCATATATGGTTGGTGGAAAGCTCTATGGTTACAGTTTTGCGTAAAGCCAATTTTTCCCTACTACAAAGGAATAAATTTTATTTAACTATCATGGTAGTTGTTAAACATTGAGAATGGTTGACAGCATTCTCAATCCCAATTAAGCATCATCATTAAAAACCCAACAAAAATTAATTAGAGTAACATGATGAGACTCACATGATAATCCAGGTACTAGATACTCAAGATGTCCATAACCGGGGACACGGCTAATCATGATTAGTTTATACACTCTGCAGAGGTTTGCGCACTTTTCCCCACAAGACCCGATCTCCTTTGTTGGATTTCTCGCACTACAAGGTGTTTGAGAAACGGATGACCGAGACATAGTCTTTCAGAAGCGCTAGCACCTTACGAACGGGTAGACTGTACCAACCTACATCCCCTACATCTGCTAGTCTACCACTGTAAGAGTTCGCACGACTTAGTCAACTATGCTAGAGCCCATAGTAGCTTGTGGCCGCACACGGAAGTTTCTAGCATGAATAATCTCATGATCCCTTTGAGCCTGGGTGGCAGTCCAAAAGAAAACAAACAATCGCTGGAATACCCAGGTGCCTCAATCCACCCAGATGTGTGTTTAGGTTGCCACCTTAGATAAACCATTAATTAACAAATCTCACATCTGTCATGGATACACTCACCCAATCCACGTCTACTAGCATAGCATAGCAATAATAAGCAAACGTAGAGTAACTCCCAAAGGTTTGATAATAAACAGGTAATAGGTTCTACCTCAACTACTCCCCAAACCCACAATTTAATTAGATCCTAATCATGCAATGTGTGAGGATTGATCTAATGCAATAAAACTGGGTAGTAGGAAATATGATCAAAGTGTTACTTGCCTTGCTGATGATCCAGGAAACCTAGCGATTCGAAGTAGCAAGCGTCGCACTCCGGGTACTCTATCGCAAACAAACAAGCATACAATAAGTACTCAACTAATGCACAGGTAAAACTCGAACAAGAGATCTAACCAGAGAGTTCAACTTGAGAACTCCGGTTGGCAAAAAGAATCAAAACGAATGAAGCAACGAAAGACAAATGGCAAAAGAAACACGCTTCGTTTACTATTCTAGACCTAGGGCAATTTTTTACAGTGGCAAAAACTTGTTTGAGTTGGTTAAACGGAAAGAGGGTTTCGAGACGAAACTCCAGGCGCTTGAATCGCCTGATTCCGATAAACGAGCGAAAAGTTAAACTAGAACGAACATCGGATTAGAGATCGCGATCAGAAAAACTGCGGATTTAATCCGAGAAAAAGAAAAACGATGAACAGGTTAAAGAACGAACGTTCGTTAACAGAAACTAAACGAAAAACGCGTTCGTTAAAACGAACGGACGAGCGGGCGCTCGCTAAATAAATAAACCGGAAAAAACCGATCTATTTAATTAAAAAAAACGAATACTAGGGTTTTCAAAAAAAAATGGATCGGTTTTCTCAAAAATCCGGGCGGCGGGGCGGCTACCTCCGCTCGGTCCGGCGGGGCTCCGGCGGTCAGCGGCTATGCGGGGCGGTGGGGCGGCGACAACAGCGGCGTGGGGCGGCGGCGGCGTGCGGCAGCGTGCGGCGCGGGGCGGCGGCAGGCGGCGTGCGGCGGCTGGCGGCGGGGATGCGGGGCGGCGGCGGCGGCGACTCAAGGCTCCAGGGGGGGCCCTGGGGTGGCTATTTAAAGAAGGGGGGTTGACTTGGGGAGGGGGTCGGCGGCGCGAGGCGGCTCCGGCTCGGACTCCTCCCGAGTCCGGCGGGGAAGGCGGCGGCGGCTGGCCTGGCCTGGCTCGGCTGGGCCCTTGGCCCAATCAGGCGCGGGTCTTTTTTTTAAACAATTTCGCTGTGCCAAAAAAAATTCTAGAAAAAAATAAATAAAAATCTAAAAATGCTAAAACAAATTTTCTCCGTCTAAATAAAATATTTAGAACATGATGAACATTTTTTTGGCTCTAAATGCAATTTTTGAAAACGTGCAATTTTTCCTAAGTTCAAATAAAATAGCAAATAAAACCAAAATAAAACCTTATTTGATTTTTTTATTAAATCCTCAATATTTCTTTATTTTTGGGAAAGTCATTTTATTCCCTCTCTCATATTTTGATAATAGAAATAATTGAAGATAAAATAAATAAAATCAAATGATCCTATTTTCAAAATTTGAGAAAAACTCAAATATGAAAATAACGAAATCCCCAACTCTCTCTGAGGGTCCTTGAGTTGCGTAGAATTTCTAGGATCAACCAGAAAGCAATAAAATATGATATGCAATGATGATCTATTGTATAACATTCCAAATTGAAAATTTGGGATGTTACAAACCTACCCCCCTTAAGATGAATCTCGCCCTCGAGATTCGGGTTGGCTAGAAAATAGGTGAGGGTGGTCCTTCAACAATTCTTCCTCTCGCTCCTAGGTGGCTTCATCCTCCGTGTGGTGGCTCCACTGAACCTTGCAAAACTTGCTAACCTTGCTGCAGGTGACTCGACTGGCATACTCTAGAATCTTGACTAGTTTCTCCTTATAGGTCAAATCACTGTCCAGCTGAATCGCTTCCAGTGGCACTATATCTCTCAGTGGTATATCAGCCATCTCTGCGTGGCACTTCTTCAACTGGGAAACGTGGAACACATCGTGAACTCCTGACAATCCTTCGGGCAATTCCAACTTATAGGCTACTTCTCCCATACGTTCCAAAACTTTATATGGGCCTACAAAATGTGGCGCTAACTTTCCCTTAACTCCAAAGCGCTTAACTCCTCGAAGTGGTGATACTCGAAGATAAAATCGGTCTCCGACTTCGTAAACTGTCTCCTTGCGTTTAGAATCTGCATAACTCTTCTGCCTGGATTGGGCTACCTTGAGCCTATCGTGAATCAATTTTACTTTCTGTTCAGACTCCTTAATCAGATCCAGTCTAAACAGCTGGCAGTCTCCAACTTCATCCCAAGACAATGTTTACAATGACAACTATTATGAATAAACATGTTTGCAATGACAACTAGAGATCATAGTTTCTTGTGCCATGCTTGATTAGCTATGAGTTATAATGGTTTACCTTGCGTGCCAACATGCTATTGAGATAGTTATGATGTGGTATGATAGGGTGGTATCCTCCTCTGAATGATTTAGGTGACTTGACTTGGCGCATGTTCACGCATGTAGTTGAAACAAAATCAACATAGCCTTCATGATATTTATGTTCATGGTGGATTATGTCCTACTCATGCTTGCATTCAGTGTTGATTAATTTTAATGCATGTTCATGACCGTTGTCGCTCTCTAGCTGGTCGCTTCCCAGTCTTTTGCTAGCCTTCACCTGTACTAAGCGGGAATACTTCTTGTGTATCCAAACTCCTTAAACCCCAAAGTGATTCCACATGAGTCCACTATACCTACCTATATGCGGTATCTACCCGCCGTTCCAAGTAAATTTGTATGTGCCAACCTCTAAATCTTCAAATAAATATCATGTTTTGTATGCTCGAATAGCTCATGTATCAACTAGGGCTGTCTGTATCTTCCATGCTAGGCGGGTTATTCTCAAGAGGAGTGGACTCCGCTCCTCACTGATGAGATAAATGGCTGGTCACCAGGATGCCCAGTCCCATGCTTTATGCAAGCTAAATCAAAATAATTGCAAACAAAACTCCCCCTGGGACTGTTGTTAGTTGGAGGCACTCGTTGTTTCGAGCAAGCCATGGATTGATGCTTGTGGTGGAAGGGGCAGAATAAACTTTACCATTCTATTTGGGAACCGCCTATAATGTGTGTAGCATGGAAGATATTGCCATCTCTTGGTTGTTATGTTGACAATGAAAGTATACCACTCAAAATATTATTCACCTCTGTTTCAAAACTGAGCTCTGGCACCTCTACAAATCCCTGCTTCCCTCTGCGAAGGGCCTATCTATTTACTTTTATGCTGAGTCATCATCCTCTTATTAAAAAGCACCAGTTGGAGAGCACTGTTGTCATTTGCATTCATTATTGTTAGTTTACATTTAATATGACTTGAATGGATCTCTTTTACCATGAATTACAATGTCTAGTCAGTCCTTGGTCTTTAAAGGTGCTCTGCATTTATGTTTTGCGGTCTCAGAAAGGGCTAGCGAGATACCACCTTGTTATATCATATTATGATTGTTTTCAGAAAGTGTTGTCATCCGAGTTTTATTATTATGGCTCGCTAGTTGATTATGCTATTGATATAAGTAAACTTGAGACCTATGCGTTATTGTGAATGTGGTTAGTTATAATCTTTGCTGAAAACTTGAATGTTGGCTTTACATATTTACAACAACAAGAGCAAACAGAGTTTGTAAAAGTTTTTCTTTATCACTTTCAGTTTGTCAACTGAATTGCTTGAGGACAAGCAAAGGTTTAAGCTTGGGGGAGTTGATACGTCTCCAACGTATCTAATTTTCCAAACACTTTTGCCCTTGTTTTGGACTCTAACTTGCATGATTTGAATGGAACTAACCTAGACTGACGCTGTTTTCAGCAGAATTACCATGGTGTTATTTATGTGCAGGAGCAAACGTTCTCGGAATGACCTGAAACTTCACGGAGACACTTTTCCGAAAATAAGAAAAATACCTGCCAAAGATGAAGGCCAGGGGGCCCACCACCTTGCCACGAGGGTGGGGGGCGCGCCCCCTACCTCGTGGGCCCCCTGTTGCCTCTCCGACTCCAACTCCACCTCGATATATTGAGTTTCGGGGAGAAAAAAAATCAAGGAGAATAAATCATTGCGTTTTACGATACAGAGCCGCCGCCAAGCCCTAAAACCTCCTGGGAGGGCTGATCTGGAGTCCGTTCGGGGCTCCGGAGAGGGGAATCCGTCGCCATCGTCATCATCAACCATCCTCCATCACCAATTTCATGATGCTCACCACCGTGCGTGAGTAATTCCATCGTAGGCTTGCTAGACGGTGATGGGTTCGATGGGATCTATCATGTAATCGAGTTAGTTTTGGTAGGTTTTGATCCCTAGTGTCCACTATGTTCTGAGATTGATGTTGCTATGACTTTGCTATGCTTAATGCTTGTCACTAGGGCCCGGGTGCCATGATTTCAGATCTGAACCTATTATGTTTTCATCAATATATGAGTGTTCTTGATCCTATGCAAGTCTATAGTCACCTATTATGTGTTATGATCCGTTAACCCCGAAGTGACAATAATCGGGATACTTACCGGTGATGACCGTAGTTTGAGGAGTTCATGTATTCACTATGTGTTAATGCTTTGTTCCGGTTCTCTATTAAAAGGAGGCCTTAATATCCCTTAGTTTCCGTAAGGACCCCGCTGCCACGGGAGGGTAGGACAAAAGATGTCATGCAAGTTCTTTTCCATAAGCACGTATGACTATATTCGGAATATATGCCTACATTATATCAATGAACTGGAGCTAGTTCTGTGTCACCCTAGGTTATGACTGTTACATGATGAACCGCATCCGGCATAATTCTCTATCACCGATCCATTGCCTACGAGCTTTCCGTATATTCTTCTTCGCCTATTTACTTTTTCGTTGCTATTGCTATCATCACTACAAAATACCAAAAACATTACTTTTACTACTGCTATCTTTTGCTACCGTTACCACTACTATCATATTACCTTGCTACTAAACACTTTGCTGCAGATATTAAGTTCCAGGTGTGGTTGAATTGACAACTCAGCTGCTAATACTTGAGAGTATTCTTTGGCTCCCCTTGTGTCGAATCAATAAATTTGGGTTGAATACTTTACCCTCGAAAACTATTGCGATCCCCTATACTTGTGGGTTATCAATGATCCTTAAATCAATTGTGTCAACTATTTCAAGTCTCAGGGGCTACTAATACATATAATCGTCAGATTTACTTACCCGTATATCCCTTACATACTGGTCCGTGGCTCTGCCTAGACCATTTTGAGCAGCACGGATGTACATGTCTCGGGAACTGAAGGCATCAAATGCCTCTGGTGAGAAACATGCGTCATGGAGTATGACCCGGCGACGCCTGCTCTCCGCTTCGGAATTTGTAGCGGATATTCTGTCCGCATCCTCTGTAGGAGGAACATCCGGCGTCTGCCTCGCGTTAGCATCCGCCTCTATGTCCGGCCCTGGAGCCCGACTGGTCGAGGCGTGATCGGCAGCCTCTCCGGATATAGTCCAGCGGGCGTTTTTTCTAGGGAACACGAATGTCGTTATATTTTAAGCAAGATGACGACCACGGAATGAGGTTTTGTGTTATACCTCTGTTCGGGCATCCTCGTCCTGACCGCCTTCCTTTTTTGCCTACCCGGCTTCGGGCGCCTCTTGTTGGCGAGTTGCTGCAGGTTCAACACGGCGTCCCGAAGGCCTTCCCTGTAAGACACCATACGTATACGGTGGGTGAAGTGCATAAAAGGGGATCCTTTTTCGGGAGTTGGGACTTTGGTTTTTCTTATGTGCGACGCAGGGAGCAGTCCCGGATAATCGGCCGTTATGGCCACCATGGCGTCATCGCAGCTCGATTGATAGAATTGCCTGTCTATCAGCTCCACGAATATGTCCGGATCCTCTTCAATTCCGGGATCGAGGGCCCGGTCAGGGTCCTCTGGTTGTGGAGCTGGGTTGTTGACCTCCTTTATCATTTTTCATAGTTCCTGCCGTGAAATGGCAAGGTGAGTACCTACGATAAAGAGTGCGGGAAGGTTGAGAGTGAAAAGAGTACAACTCACCCAGCTTGGAGGGTTGTACATGGAGAATCCGTCCCGTGGTTTAATGTGGATGAACTCCTCTTCCTCTCCCTTGAATAATTCGGATAGAACCTTTGCTAAAGCAGCAGGTGAGTCCGGTCCCTTGCGCCCGCAACGGGTGGCATCGTCTTCCCCGTTAAAACACCACAGGGGGTGCCCTCGATATTGAAGTGGTTGCACCCCCCGCATTATGCATATTGACATAACCTCGATTATTGTCAACCCTGATTGAGCCAGCGCTTTTATCCGGTTCATCAGATAAAGGACTTCTCTGTTTTCTTCCTCCTAGGGGCTCCGTGGGCGCCAACGTTGACGTTTCTTCAGAGGAGCATTGTTGAACTCAGGAAGACCCCGCCGAACAGGGTGTGGAAGGGGGACATCCTCCATATAAAACCACTCCGAAGGCCAGTCTTCGGACGTCTTCTTTGGAGTACCGGACGGGTATCCGATCTTGGCGATGCGCCATATTTCGACTCCGCCCACTTGATAAAGTTACCCCCTCTGTGTGCAGGGCATGAGGCAGAATAACCTTTTCCACAGCTCGAAATGAGCCTCGCAGCCCAAAAACAACTCGCAAATGGCAAAATAGCCAGCGATGTGTAGTATGGAAGCAGGGGTGAAATTGTGCAACTGGAGGCCGTAAAACTCCAGGAGTCCGCGGGGGAACAGATGAATTGGAAATACGAGTCCCCTTAGTAAGTAAGGGACAAGGCATACCCGCTCCCCCTTGGAGGGATTGGGGAAGCTCTCTGTTTGCTCCCCGCCATTATAAGTGGCGAGCCCGGCTCGAACGGGAACCATATACGCCGGAGGGAGAAATCCTTGGGTCTGCAACTCTACTAATCGGCCATGTGGGGCGGAACACTTCTCCCAATCACCGGGCTTAGGGCTACGGGGGCGAGAGGAGGAGCTGCGATGGCCAGCCAAGATGGAATGGATTTTTTTGGGCGCGCTCCGATGGATTCTCGCTGTTGGAAGATGGTGTGGATTGGATCTAAGAATCCCCATCCCTTTAATAGACGATTTATTTACTTGGCTAGGGGGGCATATGTAAAAATGCACTGGCTCCTCGCATTCGCTCGACGCATGAAAGATAGCCCTTATTGGGCACAGAAGCCAAGAAGTCCAACATTTATGGGAGCCGGACACTACTTAACAGATATTAAAGATTTGGAGAAGAACCCGCCTTGCAATGCCGAAGACGATATTGCGCGCCGGACTCAACGTCATTGAAGCCTGGTGTCGGTGTCAAAACCGGCGGATCTCGGGTAGGGGGTCCTGAACTGTGCGTCTAGGCCGAATGGTAACAGGAGGCAGGGGACACGATATTTTACCCAGGTTCGGGCCCTCTTGATGGAGGTAAAACCCTACGTCCTGCTAGATTAATATTGATGATGTGGGTAGTACAAGAGTAGATCTACCACGAGATCAGATAGGCTAAACCCTAGAAGCTAGCCTATGGTATGATTGTATGTTGTGGTTGTTCTCCTACGGACTAAAACCCTTCGGTTTATATAGACACCGGAGAGGGTTAGGGTTACACAAGGTCAGTTACAATGGGAGGAGATCTACATATCCATATTGCCAAGCTTGCCTTCCATGCCAAGGAAAGTCCCATCCAGACACGGGACTAAGTCTTCAATCTTGTATCTTCATAGTCCAACAGTCCGGCCAAAGGTTATAGTCCGGCTATCCGGACACCCCCTAATCCAGGACTCCCTCAGTAGCCCCCGAACCAGGCTTCAATGACAATGAGTCCGGCGCGCGGATTGTCTTCGGCATTGCAAGGCGGGTTCCTCTGCAAAAATCCGTGTACCTGTTTGAAATAGTGTCCGGCTTCTTGTGAATGTTGCGCTCCTTGGCTTCTACGCCTAATAATGGCCACTTCCCACGTGTCGAGCGAATGTGAAAAGCCAGGGTGTTTTTACATTTACCCCCTAGCTGTGTGAATGAGCTGCCTATTAAAAAGACGAGGATTCAGATCCAAGTCACACCATCCTCCCTTGGCGAGCCTTCATCGGAGCGCATCCGACAGAGATCCATTCCATCATGGCCGGTCGACGCAGCTCCTCCTCTCGCTCCCCTAGCCCCAAGCCTGGAGATTGGGAGAGATGTTCCGTCCTGCACAACAAATTGGTGATGCTTCAGACCAAGGGATTTCTCCCCCCAGCATACATGGTCCCGGTTCGAGCCGGGCTCGCCACCTATAATGGCGGAGAGCAAGCGGAGAGCTTTCCCAATCCCTCCAAGGGAGAGCGGGTATGCCTTGTCCCTCATTTGGTAAGAGGGCTCGGATTTCCAATTCATCCGTTTCTCCGGGGGCTCCTGGAGTTCTACGGCCTCCAGTTGCACAACCTTACGCCTGCCTCCATATTGCATATCGCGGGATTCGTAGCCCTTTGCGAGCTGTTTTTGGGCTGTGAGGCTCATTTCGCGCTGTGGAAAAAGTTGTTCTACCTTGTGCCCAATTCTCAGAAGGGGTCAATATATCAGGTGGGCGAAGCCGAAGTGTGGCGTATCGCCGGGACCGGATATCTATCCGGAACCCCAAAGAAGACGTCCGAAGACTGGCCTTCAGAATGGTTTTATATAGAAGACGTCCCTCTCCCGGATCCTATTCGAATCGGCCTTCCTGAGTTCGACAACGCTCCTTTGAAGAAGCGCCGGAGCTGGCGTCCATGGAGCTCCCTGGAGGAAGATGACAGGGACGCTCTTTACCTGATGAGCCGGATAAGTTTGTTAGCTCGATCCGGATTGACCATGATCGAGGTCATGGCCACATGTATTATGCGGGGGGTGCAGCCGCTTCAGTATAGAGGCCACCCCATGTGGGATTTCAACGGGGAGGATGACGCCACCCGCTACGGCCGTAAAGGGCCGGGATCGGTTGCTGATCTAATAAAGATCTTATCCACTTTGTACAAGGTAGAAGAGGAGGAATTCCTCCGCGTCAACCCGCAGGGCGGATTTTTTATGTACAATCCTCCGAGCTGGATAAGCGGAAACTTTTTATCGCCCATCCGTTTCATATTCCCATAGTTAAGTATTCAGTCTAGCGATTTCAACGCAGGAGCTGCGCCAGGCTGTAAGGGAGATAAACAACCCCCCTCCCCAACCCGAGGACCCGGAATGGTCCCTTGACCCGGCCTCCCAGGAGGATCCGGACATATCTGTGGAGCTGATCGATGGGGTATTTTACCAATTGAGCAATGACAATGCTCTGGTGGCCATTACGGCCGATTACCCTGGGCTACTTCCAGCCTCATAGGTAACTGAGACCGAAGTCCCAGCACTTTGAAAAAGGATCCGTCCTTGCGTGTTTTTGATTACCGTACAACAACCGTGTTTTGCAGGGGAGGTCCTCGAGGCGGAAGGCCGAGCCTGCGGCGACTAGCCAACAAGGGGCCGCAAGGCCAGGCAGGCTGAAAAGACCCGCAGTCCGGATTGAGACACCGACGCAGCGGTACAGCGCGACGTCTTTATTCCAAGACATTATTCTCAGAGGCATATTAACGCCCATGCCTTTTTTTAGGAAAAGAGCGCTCACCGGACTATACCCGGAGAGGCTACTGATCGCGCCTCCACCAGACAGGCTCCAAGGCTGAATTCGGAGGCGGGAACGAATACGAGGCGTGCGTCGGGCGCTCCTCCGACGGAGGATGCGGATAAACTGTTCGCCACCAATTCCGAGGTGGAAAGTGCCATGAACCACAGGCGTCGTCGGACTGTTCTTCGTGACGCTTGTTTCTCCCAAGAGGCATTGGATGCCTTCAACTCGGGAGATGCGTACCTCCGTGCCGCTCAAAATGGTCTAGCCAGAGCCACGGAGCAGTATGTAAAAGACATACGGGTGAGAAATTTTGGTGGTTATATATATCAGTAGCCCCTGAGACTTGAAACAGTTAGAATAACTAATTTAAGGATCATTTGTTATGCAGGTTCTTACAGAAAAGAATACCCAACTGTCCCAGGAGCTGGAAGAGTGCAAAGCCCAACTTCAGGCCGCACTGGCCGCAGCAGGGGAGCCCAAAGAGACCCCCTCTGGTAATATATCATTCGAATGATAAGTATCATATAGAGTGCGGCGTATATGCAGATCTGACGATAAAATTGCAGCTGATGCTGGAGTAAATTCGGATAAGCAATAGCTCCTACGCCAGCTGAAGGCCGGTGAGAGCATGCTTACGAGGGTGAGGCACGAGAAGAATGATCTCCTAGATGCCAACACCAAGCTGGGCGTGGAACTAAAGGATGTTCGTGCCCAACTGTCGGACTCCGTTAAGGAGAATCGGCGGCTTCGACGCGGCATATTTAGTAAGTGCTTGAACGAACTTTGAAGAAGAGTTCGGCGAGGAAGTTGGCTGACAGAGTTATGTCTGAAGATATGCTAACAGGTCATCCTGCAGAGGAAATGCCCGGTTCTACGGGTGACCTTCTTCCCAAGCTCTCGCAACTGCACGAACGAGTTCAACAGGTGATGCAAGGCGTCGCCCAGGCCTTGTGGCCATCCGTCTCCATGCCCAAAGGCCTTGGAGAGCTTGCAGAGAAGCTGAAGGGAGCGCGGCGGCGCTTCCGATTATGGAAGATATCGACCTGCCGTCAGGGCGCCAGGGAAGCCTCGGCCATGGTGAAGACGCGGTACACGAAGGCTGACCCAAACCACATGGCCGAGGTCAGACCTGTGGGGCCCGATGGGAAGGAGATCCTTGTGAGCTTAGTGTACGGCCAAGTAGAATTGGCCGCAAAGTATTCCCAACAGGACTGTAGACTAGATAGCCTATTGGATGGTATTGAAGAGGAATTCAACCAGTCAAATTGACTATGTAATTTAAAGTGACATGTATAATGCCTTCTAGCCGGATTGTAGATCGTTTGTCGTGGCGGACCTTTTCGCTTCCACCTCGGGACCCGACGGTCCGGAGTGTATCCGAATACCCTCTCGGTTATGTAAGAACCGGGGCATGCGTGGAGACCAGGCGTAGGGGTCATTAGTGCTTGAACAGACAAGTGCCCAACTAGTTATGTTATATTACATGGTTAGTAAGAAACATCTTCCAGGGAGAATAGTTCCGTTAGGGGTTCCTTTCCCTGGGAGGCATGCCCTAAAGTGCATGTCCGGACTGCGAGAAGAGACGCAGAAAAATATCTGGGGGCGCATAAGTAAATAACAATCATCTTTAGTTCACCAACCGAATATTCCCTTAAGAATGCTAGCTTTCGGCTTCACCCAGTCTGAGGTACACATCCGGCTGACCTGGCAGTAACAATCGCAGAGGTGCTCCGCTTATGCCCTAGCCGAATTAACGGGAACGTAGGGCATAAATACAAGAGCCAGGCAACCCAACTTGGCCAAAACTTAAGTCATATCGCTGCATATAATGGTGAATAAAGGGTACATGCAGAAGGATAACACATGTGTTGGGCATAAAGCCCGTATGAATAAGCTTCTGTTAAAGAAGCCCCCAGGTATAATGAGCACGGATAGCGCGCCAGTTGCTTGCAAACAAGGCACGAATGGGCCCCTAAAGGTTGCGAGAGAAAAGAAAAGGAGAAGGAGAAAAATGTAGGACAGATAGTGTATAAAAATGGACAGAGGAAGGAGACGAACACAGAGTCCGGCGTTAGGCATAGAATCTTCGGAGTCGGGCTGCGTTCCATGGGTTCGGCTCGAGTCGATTATCCGATGCATCCCGCAGACGGTACGCTCCACCAGTCAGGACTTGGTCAATGATGAAGGGACCTTCCCATTTGGGCTTGCGTTTGTCCTTTTTCTTATCCGGCAGGCGTAGAACTAACTCGCCAACATTGTAAGTTTTGGCCCGTAGTTCTCTGCTTTGGTATCTTTGAGCCTGCTGTTGATAGAATGCAGAACAGGCTTTTGCCACGTCACGCTCCTCCTCCAAGGCGTCCAAACTTTCCTGCCGATCGATCTCGGCTTCTCTTTCTTCGTACATGCGCACTCGAGGTGAGTCATGAATGACGTCGCAGGGCAGAACCGCCTCTGCGCCGTATACCATAAAGAATGGTGTGTATCCGGTAGTGCGATTCGGCGTAGTCCGAGCCCCCAGAGTACGGAGTCGAGCTCCTCTACCCAATGCATGTTAGATTCCTTGAGGGACCGCACTAATCTGGGTTTGATGCCGCTCATGATAAGACCATTTGCTTGCTCGACCTAACCGTTAGTTTGTGGGTGATAGACTGAAGCATAATCGAGCTTGATGCCCATGTTTTTGCACCAGAGTTTTACCTCGTCGGCCGTAAAGTTCGTGCCATTATCAGTGATGATGTTGTGGGGGATGTCGTAACGGTGTACGACCCCGGATATGAAGTCTATCACCGGTCCGGATTCGGCCGTCTTAACAGGCTTGGCTTCTATCCATTTGGTGAACTTATCCACCATGACCAGTAAGTATTTTTGCTTGTGGGTTCCTCCTTTAAGGGGTCCAACCATGTCAAGCCCCCAGACCGCGAAGGGCAAGGTGATGGGGATGGTTTGGAGGGCGGTGGGTGGCATATGGCTTTGGTTAGCAAAAAGCTGGCAACCAACGCATCGTTGGACTAAGTCCTGAGCGTCTGCTCGGGCCGTCGGCCAATAGAAGCCTGTCCGGAAGGCCTTGCTTACAAGGGCCCGGGCCGCCGCGTGGTGACCGCCGAGTCCGGCATGTATTTCAGCCAGAAGTTTCCGCCCTTCCTCTTTGGAGATACACCTTTGAAGGACTCCGGTGGTGCTTTTCTTATAAAGCTCTCCCTCATGGACTTTATAGGCTTTAGATCGCCGCACTATGCAGCGTGCCTTGTTTTGGTCCGCGGGAAGTTCCTGCTTAGTTAGGTAGGCTAGGAATGGTTCTGTCCATGGGGCTATGACTGCCATTATTACGTGGGCTGAAGGTGTTATTTCGTTGGCAGAGCCTCCAATTATGTCAGAATGTTCGGTGTCGGGCAGTGCGGTTGGGTCCGGTTTGTTATTTACGGGTTCCCCTTCCCATATTATGGATGGCTTGAACAACCTTTCCAAGAAGATGTTGGGAGGGACGGCATCGCGTTTTGCACCGATGCGTGCCAGGACGTCTGCTGCCTGATTGTTTTCCCGGGCTGTATGATGAAATTCGAGCCCCTCAAACCGAGCTGACATTTTTAGGACGGCGTTGCGATAAGCTGCCATTTTCGGATCCTTGGCATCAAAGTCTCCATTTATTTGGGATATCGCGAGGTTCGAGTCCCCGCGCACCTCTAGGCGTTGAATGCCCATGGATACTGCCATCCGGAGACCATGTAGAAGGGCTTCATATTCGGTTGCGTTGTTGGAGTCCGTATACATTATCTGGAGTACGTATTGAACTGTATCTCCTGTTGGGGACGTCAAAATGACGCCAGCCCCTAGACCAGCCAACATTTTGGAGCCGTCGAAGTGCATGATCCAGTTGGAATATGTGCTGTACTCTTTAGGGAGTTCGGCTTCCGTCCATTCGGCGACGAAGTCGGCCAAAACTTGCGACTTAATAGCTCGCCGTGGCTTGTAGGTTATGTCGAACGGGAGGAGGTCAATGGCCCATTTGGCAATCCGGCCCGTTGTGTCGCGGTTGTTTATAATATCGTTAAGTGGTACTTCCGAGGCTACCGTTATCGAACACTCTTGAAAGTAGTGTCGCAGCTTCCGGGACGCCATAAATACCGTGTATGCTATCTTTTGATAATGCGAGTAGCGTGACTTGCATGGAGTAAGGACAGTGGACACATAGTAAACCGGCTTTTGAAGGGGGAATTTGTATCCGTCCGTTTCTCGTTCGACGACAAGCACTGCACTTACGACTTGATGAGTTGCCGCAATGTATAATAGCATTGGTTCGCCAATGTTTGGCGCGAGCAGGACTGGGTTTGTTGCCAATATGGCTTTTATTTTGCCGAGTCCGGCCCTGGCGGCATCCGTCCACTCGAAGTGTTCGGTGCGCCGGAGGAGGCGATAAAGGGGTAATGCCTTTTCTCCCAAGCAGGAGATAAAGCGGCTTAGAGCCGCCACACATCCGGTCATTTTTTGTATTTGTTTGAGGTCCTTTGGGATGTCCAGTTGTGACAGAACTCGGATCTTGGCTGGATTTGCTTCAATTCCTCTACCGGATACAATGAAGCCCAAGATCTTTCCGGCTGGTATGCCGAAAACGCATTTTTCCGGGTTGAGCTTGATGTCGTATGTTCGGAGGTTATCGAATGTGAGCCTCAAGTCGTCTACTAGAGATTCGACATGCTTGGTTTTGACGACCACGTCATCTACATATGCCTCCATTGTTTTGCCGATCTGGTTTGCCAGACATGTCTGAATCATGCGCTGATATGTTGCGCCGGCGTTTTTGAGCCCGAAGTGCATTATGTTGAAGCAGAATGGGCCGTACGGTGTGATGAATGCCGTTGAGGCTTGGTCTGGCTCTGCCATCTTAATTTGATGGTAGCCGGAGAATGCGTCGAGGAAACACAATGAATCGTGTCCTGCGGTAGCGTCGATGATTTGATCAATGCGGCGGAGGGGGAAGGGATCCTTTGGGCGGGCCTTGTTGAGGTCCTTAAAATCGACGCACAAGCGCCAGGATTTGTCCTTCTTTGGTACCATCACCAGGTTTGCTAGCCAGTCTGGATGTTTTATGTCTCTGATGAATCCGGCCTCCAATAGATTGGCTAGTTCTTCTCCCATGGCTTGTATCTTAGGTTCGGAGAAACGCCGAAGAGCCTGCTTGACTCGCTTGAATCCTTTTAGGATATTTAGGTTGTGCTCGGCCAGCCTGCGTGGGATTCCTGGCATGTCTGAAGGGTGCCAGGCAAAAATGTCCCAGTTCTCGCATAGGAACTCTTGTAGTGCGGCGTCGACATCAGGGTTTAATTGTACCCCGATGGAAGATGTTTTTGTAGGGTCCGTTGGATGGACTTGGATTTTGACTATTTCGTCCGCCGGTTTAAAGGAGGTGGACTTGGATCTTTTATCGAGTATCACGTCATCCCTGTTTACCGTGGAGCACAGCGCAGTCAGTTCCTCGGCTGCTAGGGCTTCGGATAGTGCCTCGAGGGCCAGTGCGACTGTCTTATTTTCGGCGCGGGGTGCTATGTCCGGATCACTATCAAGAGTGATGATTCCGTTGAGCCCGGGCATTTTAAGCTTCATGTACCCGTAATGGGGTATGGCTTGGAAGATTGTAAACGCCTCCCGCCCTAATAAAGCGTGGTATCTGCTACTGAACGGGGCCACTTGGAACGTGACCTCTTCGGACCTGTAATTATCCGGCGTACCGAACACCACATCTAGTGTGATTTTTCCTGTACAGCGCGCTTCCCGACTGGGGATTATTCCTCTAAAGGTTGTGCTACTTCGCTCGATGCGGTTCCAGTCCATTTCCATTTTTCGAAGGGTTTCCTCATAAATGAGGTTCAATCCGCTGCCACCATCCATGAGTACCTTGGTGAGTCGAAAGCCGTCCACTATTGGACTGAGGACCAATGCGGCTGGTGCTCGGGCTGCTCGGAATTTAGGTTCGTCACTGGCATTAAAAGTAATAGCCGTGTCACTCCATGGGTTTATGGTTGCCATGTGGTAGACTTTGACAAGGCTGCGGAGTGTTCGTTTTCGCATATTATTTGACGCGAAAGTCTCGAAGACTGTTAATACCGTACTGGTATCCCTGGGTTGGTGCTCTGTGACTTCTGGGTTAGAAGATCTTCGCCACTTTTGGCCACCTGCCGGAGTATCCAACATGCTCTAAGGCTATGAGTTGGTGTGGCGCCCTCTGCACTGTGAATTTTACAGGGTCCATTGAGCCATCCCTCCAGTACGGTTCCATGCCCTGTAGAGGGTTTTTGCCTTTTGGTGTTGGGTGTCTGGCGATAATGCACCCTTTTATTTCGGATTGGGTTTGTATTTAGTGCCGGATTGTCCCAAAATTTTATTTCGGTTTTCCAGGCGCTTTCCATCGCTCAGTACTTTCGTACTATGGACGCCAAGTCGACAAAGCGTGTAATTTCGCGGCGACTTATGGCGTTGAGGAGTCCCTTGTCCGTGCAATTATTGCAGAAGAATGAAATTGTGTCTTCCTCGCGGCAGTCCTTTATCCTGTTAATGACCAGGAGGAATCTGGCCCAGTAATAGTGTACCGTTTCTTTGGGCTCTTACCTAATTTGGGATAGATCGCTTATGTTTGGGTGGGTGGGTGGAATTGAATCCGAAACCTCACCCTATCTGAGACTCAAGGGCCAAGGAGTTTCCGAACTCGGAAGTTTGGATTCTTGGATGCTTTCCAATGAATCTGGCCCGCTGCCTGACTCTAGGTTCAGGTCTTGAGTGACGTCCTCCCCTCTGCGGATATCCGGCTTGGAGGGATCGGGAATCCGGACATAGCTAGTCCTTAAGATAGATGAGGGGTCGCCGCATTGTTCCTCCGCCACTGCAACATGATGGGTGACCTGGGGAGAGTTGATCTCTTTCAGATCGGGTTTAAGCCCTATCTGATCGTAGTCTGTAGCGACTCCTAGGGCGGCGATGTGATCCAAGAGCTCGTTTAGGGAAGAGAGCTCCATTGGATCTAACTGCTCGGCGAGTTCCGAGTTGACGTGAAGGTTGCTTTCGATGACCCGAGAAGTCATCGTCGGCGCAGCGGCCGAACGGGCGGTCATAAGAAAACCACCTAGCCGGAGAGTTTGGCCGATAGCCAAAGCTCCCTTGACGGCACCGTCTTTAAAGACGGGATGAGGCATCCTTCCTGATGGTGATGGCACAGTGGAACTCTCAATGAAAGCACTAATGTCAGTGTCAAAACCGGGGGATCTCGGGTAGGGGGTCCCGAACTGTGCACCTAGGCCGGATGGTAACAGGAGGCAGGGGACACGATGTTTTACCCAGGTTCGGGCCCTCTTGATGGAGGTAAAACCCTACGTCCTGCTTGATTAATATTGATGATATGGGTAGTACAAGAGTAGATCTACCACGAGATCAGAGAGGCTAAACCCTAGAAGCTAGCTTATGGTATGATTGTATGTTGTGGTTGTTGTCCTACGGACTAAAACCCTTCGGTTTATATAGACACCGGAGAGGGTTAGGGTTACACAAGGTCGGTTACAATGGGAGGAGATCTACATATCCATATTGCCAAGCTTGCCTTCCACGCCAAGGAAAGTCCCATCCGGACATGGGACAAAGTCTTCAATCTTGTATCTTCATAGTCCAACAGTCCGGCCAAAGGTTATAGTCCGGCTATCCGGACACCCCCTAATCCAGGACTCCCTCACCTGGTTCAGGGGCTACTGAGGGAGTCCTGGATTAGGGGGTCTCCGGACAGCCGGACTATAACCTTTGGCCGGACTGTTGGACTATGAAGATACAAGATTGAAGACTTCGTCCCGTGTCCGGATGGGACTCTACTTGGCGTGGAAGGCAAGCTAGGCAATACGGATATGTATATCTCCTCCCTTGTAACCGGCCTTGTGTAACCCTAGCCCCCTCCGATGTCTATATAAACCGGAGGGTTTTAGTCCGTAGGACAACTGACAATCATACCATAGGCTAGCTTGTATGGTTTAGCCTCTACGATCTCGTGGTAGATCAACTCTTGTAATACTCATATCATCAAGAACAATCAAGCAGGACGTAGGGTATTACCTACATCAAGAGGGCCTGGACCTGGGTAAACATCATGTCCCCTGCCTCCTGTTACCATCCGCCTTAGACGCACAGTTCGGGACCCCCTACCCGAGATCCGCCGGTTTTTACACCGCCAGGGCATTTCTGGCATTAAGCTCGGCTAAAATCCTTCGACTTTTTTGAGCCGAGGTGATCTATGACACCTCGGATATAGTCTGGCGTTGGAGCTCGGATACTCTCCGGCATTGGAGTTTGGATTCACTCCGGCGTTGGAGCTCGGATACAGTCTGGCGTTGGTGCTTGGCTGCCAAGGATACCTCAAATACAGTCCGGCATTGGAGCTCGGATGCAAGAGGACACCGCCGCACAGGGACAACTTCAAACCCGAGGTGGGCGAGAAAATAACAAGGCATTGATAAAGGCCGGAAACTTAAAGGGGCTCCTCAGATACCCGACGTATAAACTCTTCGGGTGCACTTTCGCGATCCTCAAAGATCAAAGATGGGAAGATTTGTTGAACCAGTTTTCAAGACCGACGACCAAAGATGAAGAACAGTTCGGAAGAATTGAGGAGCGTCCCCAACTTGAAGACCGTTTCAGGGGTCTACTGATGGTGTCCTGGACTAGGGGGTACTCACCACGTCGTCTCCCGATCAGTTAGATTGGGCCTAGGACCCCATGGCCGCATACTCATGGGCCAGTTCGGACAACCCCTACCGCATAAAGGAAGACTCCACAAGACTTGGCGCCCAAGACAAGGACTCTCCTAAACCCTAGGCCTCCGGTGTCTTATATAAACCGAGGCCAGGCTAGTCAATATACAATCTCATATTCATTAGATCAGTCTCGTGGTAGACATATGTACTCTGTACTACACCCATATCAATACAATCAAAAGCAGGACGTAGGGTTTTACCTCCATCAAGAGGGCCCGAACCTGGGTAAAATCCCGTGTCCATAATACCATTGCTCCAAGACGCCTAGCTTAGGACCCCTACTACGAGATCCGTCGGTTTTGACACCGACAGACACCTCTACCTCTAAACATGTGGACATATTTATCGTTATCGGCTTCCGTTTGAGGACAAGCGAGGTCTAAGCTTGGGGGAGTTGATACGTCCATTTTGCATCATGCTTTTATATCGATATTTATTGCATTATGGGCTATTATTACACATTATGTCACAATACTTATGCCTATTCTCTCTTATTTTACAAGGTTTACATAAGGAGGGAGAATGCCGACACCTGGAATTATGGGCTGGAAAAGGAGCAAATATTAGAGACCTATTCTGCACAACTCCAAAAGTCCTGAAACTCCACGGGAGTTATTTTTGGAAATAATAAAAAATACTGAGCGAAGAAAATACCAAAGGGGGCCCACACCCTGGCCACGAGGGTGGGGGTGCGCCCTACCCCCCTAGGCGCGCCCCCTGCCTCGTGGGCCCCCTGTTGGCCCTCCGGTGCCCATCTTCTGCTATATGAAGTCTTTCGTCTGAAGAAAAATCATAAGCAAGGTTTCGGGACGAGACTCCGCCGCCACGAGGCGGAACCTTGGCGGAACTAATCTAGGGCTCTGGCGGAGTTGTTCTGCCGAGGACACTTCCCTCCGAGAGGGGGAAATCATCGCCATCGTCATCACCAACGCTCCTCTCATCGGGAGGGGGCCAATCTCCATCAACATCTTCACCAGCACCATCTCCTCTCAAACCCTAGTTTATCTCTTGTATCCAATTCTTATCTCCAAGTCTGGGATTGGTACCTATAGGTTGCTAGTAGTGTTGCTTACTCCTTGTAGTTGATGATAGCCGGTTTATTTGGTGGAAGATCATATGTTCAGATCCTATATGCATATTAATACCCCTCTGATTATGAACATGAATATGCTTTGTGAGTAGTTACGTTCGTTCCCGAGGACATGGGAGAAGTCTTGCTATTAGTAGTCATGTGAATTTGGTATTCGTTCGATATTTTGATGAGATGTATGGTGTCTCTCCTCTAGTGGTGTTATGTGAACGTCGACTACATGACACTTCACCATTATTTGGGCCTAGATTAAGGTATTGGGAAGTAATAAGTAGATGATGGGTTGCTAGAGTGACAGAAGCTTAAACCCTAGTTTATGCGTTGCTTCATAAGGGGCTGATTTGGATCCATATGTTTCATGCTATGGTTAGGTTTACCTTAATACTTCTTTTGTAGTTGCGGATGCTTGCAATAGGAATTAATCATAAGTGGGATGCTTGTCCAAGTAAGGACATCACCCAAGAACCGGTCCACCCACATATCAAATTATCAAAGTACCGAACACGAACCATATGAACGTGATGAAAACTAGCTTGACGATAATTCCCATGTGTCCTCGGGAGTGCTTTCTTCTATATAAGAGTTTGTCCAGGCTTGTCCTTTGCTACAAAAAAGATTGGGCCACCTTGCTATACTTTATTTACTTTTGTTACTTGTTGCTCGTTACAAATTATCTTATCACAAAACTATCTACAACAACAACAAAGCCTTTAGTCCCAAACAAGTTGGGGTAGGCTAGAGGTGAAACCCATAAGATCTCGCAACCAACTCATGACTCTGGCACATGGATAGCAAGCTTCCACGCACCCCTGTCCATAGCTAGCTCTTTGGTGATACTCCAATCCTTCATGTCTCTCTTAACGGACTCCTCCCATGTCAAATTCGGTCTACCCCGCCCTCTCTTGACATTCTCCGCACGCTTTAGCCGTCCGCTATGCACTGGAGCTTCTGGAGGCATGCGCTGAATATGCCCAAACCATCTCAGACGATGTTGGACAAGCTTCTCCTCAATTGGTGCTACCCCAACTCTATCTCATATATCATCATTCCGGACTCGATCCTTCCTCGTGTGGCCACACATCCATCTCAACATATGCATCTCCGCCACACCTAACTGTTGAACATGTCGCCTTTTAGTCGGCCAAGACTCCGCGCCATACAACATTGCGGGTCGAACCGCCGTCCTGTAGAACTTGCCTTTTAGCTTTTGTGGCACTCTCTTGTCACAGAGAATGCCAGAAGCTTGGCGCCACTTCATCCATCCGGCTTTGATTCGATGGTTCACATCTTCATCAATACCCCCATCCTCCTGCAACATTGACCCCAAATACCGAAAGGTGTCCTTCCGAGGTACCACCTGGCCATCAAGGCTAACCTCCTCCTCCTCACACCTAGTAGTACTGAAGCCGCACATCATGTACTCGGTTTTAGTTCTACTAAGCCTAAACCCTTTCGATTCCAAGGTTTGTCTCCATAACTCTAACTTCCTATTTACCCCCGTCCGACTATCGTCAACTAGCACCACATCATCCGCAAAGAGCATACACCATGGGATATCTCCTTGTATATCCCTTGTGACCTCATCCATCACCAATGCAAAAAGATAAGGCTCAAAGCTGACCCCTGATGCAGTCCTATCTTAATCGGGAAGTCATCGGTGTCGACATCACTTGTTCGAACACTTGTCACAACATTATCGTACATGTCCTTGATGAGGGTAATGTACTTTGCTGGGACTTTGTGTTTCTCCAAGGCCCACCACATGACATTCCGCGGTATCTTATCATAGGCCTTCTCCAAGTCAATGAACACCATATGCAAGTCCTTCTTTTGCTCCCTATATCTCTCCATAAGTTGTCGTACCAAGAAAATGGCTTCCATGGTCGACCTCCCAGGCATGAAACCAAACTGATTTTTGGTCACGCTTGTCATTCTTCTTAAGCGGTGCTCAATGACTCTCTCCCATAGCTTCATTGTATGGCTCATCAGCTTAATTCCACGATAATTAGTACAACTCTGAACATCCCCCTTGTTCTTGAAGATTGGTACTAATATACTCCGTCTCCATTCTTCTGGCATCTTGTTTGCCCGAAAAATGAGGTTGAAAAGCTTGGTTAGCCATACTATTGCTATGTCCCCGAGACCTTTCCACACCTCAATGGGGATACAATCAGGGCCCATCGCCTTGCCTCCTTTCATCCTTTTTAAAGCCTCCTTCACCTCAGACTCCTGGATTCGCCGCACAAAACGCATGCTGGTCTCATCAAAGGAGTCGTCTAGTTCAATGGTAGAACTCTCATTCTCCCCATTGAACAGCTTGTCGAAGTACTCCCGCCATCTATGCTTAATCTCCTCGTCCTTCACCAAGAGTTGGCCTGCTCCGTCCTTGATGCATTTGACTTGGCCAATGTCCCTCGTCTTCCTCTCTCGGATCTTGGCCATCTTATAGATGTCCCTTTCACCTTCCTTCGTGCCTAACCGTTGGTAGAGGTCCTCATATGCCCGACCCCCTTGCTTCACCAACAGCTCGCTTTGCGGCCTTCTTCGCCATCTTGTACTTATCTATGTTGTCTGCACTCCTATCCAGGTATAGGCGTCTGAAGCAATCTTTCTTCTCTTTAATCGCCTTCTGGACGTCATCATTCCACCACCAGGTATCCTTATCTTCGCTTCTCCTTCCCCTGGACACTCCAAACTCCTCCGAGGCCACCTTACGAATGCAAGTCGCCATCTTCATCCACACATTGTCCGCATCCCCTCCTTCCTCCCAAGGGCCCTCCTTAATGACCCTCTCCTTGAACACCTGAGCTACCTCCCCCTTGAGCTTCCACCACTTTGTTCTAGCGACTTTGGCACGCTTATCCCGCTGGACACGAATCCGAAAGCGGAAGTCAGCAACCACCAGCTTATGCTGGGGTACAACACTCTCTCCAGGTATCACCTTACAGTCTAGGCACGCACGCCTATCTTCTCTTCTCGAGAGGATGAAATCAATCTGGCTAGAGTGTTGGCCACTACTAAAAGTCACCAGATGTGATTCTCTCTTTCTAAAGAGGGTGTTAGCTACAATCATGTTGTAGGCTAGAGCAAAGCTTAAGACATCTTCTCCTTCTTGATTCCTGATGCCATGGCCAAAGCCCCCATGCGCCCCTTCAAAACCTGTGTTAGATGTACCCACGTGGCCATTGAGGTCTCCTCCTATGAAGAGCTTCTCACCAATCGGTACACTCCTAACCATGTCTTCCAGGCCTTCCCAGAACTCCCTCTTGGTGTTCTCATTGTGGCCTACTTGCAGGGCATACGCGCTGATAACATTGAGAACCAAGTCCTCAACTACCAGCTTGACCAAGATAATCCGGTCCCCACGTCTCTTGACGTCTACCACTCCATACTTGAGGCTCTTGTTGATCAAGATGCCTATGCCATTTCTGTTTGCAGCCGTCCCCGTGTACCATAGCTTGACGCCGGTATCCTCCACCTCCTTCTCCTTCTGTCCTCTCCATTTGGTTTCTTGGATGCAAAGGATATCAGCACCTCTCCTCACCGCTGCATCAACTAGCTCCCGAAGCTTCCCTGTCAGAGACCCTACGTTCCAGCTACCTAAGCGAATCCTCCTAGGCTCGGCTAGCTTCCTTACCCTTCGCACCCGTCGAGTCAAATGCGAAGACCCTTGCTCATTTTCCACTACACCCGGGCGCCGATGTAGCGCGCCACTAAGGATGCGACGACCCGATCCTCGCTCACTTGCCACCGTATCCGGATCAAGATACGGCGCGCCACTTGGGGGGTGACGGCCCGGCCCTTTCCCACTTTCCACCACACCCGGGTTCCGATGTGGCGCGTCGCTGAGAGGGTTACGCCCCGACGAAAATCTTTTGGGTTTCATCTCCATAAGAGTGGCTGAGTTTTTACGTTGGCTCGCCAAGCCTATCACAACCCTCCTCCTTTACCCGGGCTTGGGACCGGCTATGTTGAGACAAAATAGGCGGAGTTTTATCACAAAACTATCTATTACCTATAATTTCAATGCTCCCAGAGAATACCTTGCTGAAAACCGCTTATCATTTCCTTCTGCTCCTTGTTGGGTTCGACACTCTTACTTATCGAAAGGACTACGATAGATCCCCTATACTTGTGGGTCATCACACATCTGGGTGGATTGGTTGCGGGCACCTGGAGAATCCAGTGTTGTCCTAGGATATCCCGGAGTACCCGTGTGATCATCCTATGGTTCGCCACCCAGGCTCAAAGGGATCATAAGATTATTCATGCTAGAAACTTCCATGTGCAGCCACAAGCTATTATGGGCTCTAGCATAGTTGAGTATGTTGCATGACCTCTTTCAGTTGTGGGCTAGCAGATGTAGGGGAAAGTAGGTGTAACCATCCACCCAGAGTAAAGAGTTAATGTTACTGAAAGACTGTGTCTCGGTCATCTGTTTCGCAAACATCATGTAGTGCGACAAATCCAACGGAGGAGATCGAGTCTTGTGGGGAAAAGTGCGCAAACATCTGCAGAGTGTACAAACTAATCATGGTTAGCCGTGTCCCCGGTTATGGACATCTTGAGTATCTGGTTCTTGGATTATCATATGGATCTCATCACTTTAATTTAGTTTGTTGGGTTGATCATCAATTTTAATTGGGATTGAGTTGGAGGAACCCTCTCAATGTTGTTCAACTACCATGATAGTTAAATAAAATATATTCCTTTCTTGTAGGAAAAAATTGGCTTTTCGCAAAACATTATAACAGTAGAGCCTCCACCAGCCATATATGCATGTAGTGATAACATTTATATTGTTCATTGCTCTACTGTATTATCTTGCCAGCATATTCCATGTGCTGACCCATTTTCGGGCTGCAACATATCATGTTGTAGACTTTTCAGACAAAGAGTAAGGTGCGCTAGGTCGTTGTTGTGCACTCAGCTATGCCGTTGGAGTTGATGGGCTCACTTTATCTTCCAAGCCTTCCGTTGTTATTTATTTAGATGGCCTTAAGCCATATTTATTGTAATAAGTTCTCTTTTGAGACATTGGATGTAATAAGTGTGTGATTGCACTCTGTTATAAATCCTTCGAGTACTGTGTGTGTCCGCATTACCGATCCAGGGATGACACTTATGCACAGAGACTTGATCGTCTGAGATCGGGTCGCTACACGTCGGTATCCTCATACCTAGTTCAATCTCGTTACCAGTCAAGTCTCTTTACTCTTTCTGTAATGAATCATCCCACAACTAACTCATTAGTCACATTGCTTGCAATGCTTATAGTGATGTGCGTTACCGAGAATGGCCCAGAGATACATCTCCGATACACGGAGTGACAAATCCAAATCTAGATCTATGTCGACCCAACAAACACCTTCGGGGACACCTATAGAGCATCTTTATAATCACCTAGTTACGTTGTGACGTTTGATAGCACACAAGGTGTTCCTCCGGTATTCGGGAGTTGCATAATCTCATAGTCAGATGAACATGTATACGTCATGAAGAAAGCAATATCAATAAAACTCGACGATCATAATGCTAAGCTAACGGATGGGTCTTGTTCATCACATCATTCTCCTAATGATGTGATCCCATTCATAAAATGACAACACAT
This sequence comes from Triticum urartu, assembly GCF_003073215.2. Taxonomy (NCBI): domain Eukaryota; kingdom Viridiplantae; phylum Streptophyta; class Magnoliopsida; order Poales; family Poaceae; genus Triticum; species Triticum urartu. The sequence continues at coordinate 604,833,911 of NC_053024.1, read as the reverse complement.
GTCTATGGTCAGGAAACTTAACCGTCTTTGATTAACGAGCTAGTCAAGTAGAGGCATACTAGGGTCATTCTGTTTTGTCTATGTATTCACACATGTACTAAGTTTTCGGTTAATACAATTTCAGCATGAATAATAAACATTTATCATGATATAAGGAAATATAAATAAAAACTTTATTATTACCTCTAGGGCATACTTCCTTCAATTTTTATTTTTGAATTTGAGTCTCCATCTTCTCTTATAAAGCATCAACTAGGAGGCACTATGATCGTACTTGAGCATTGGGTGTAGCTAATATGCAAGTGTGTTTCATGAATAGATCAATGATCGAGCATGATGGGCTAGGGATTACTTATTTTAGCGTTGATATTTTGGAAGACATGGTTGCTTGTTGATATGCTTGAGTATTTAAGTTATCATGTCAAAACTAGACTATTGCTTTGAACAATATAAAAGTCCAAATGTCCATGCTATAAAGAACAGAAATATGATATGACATGTTAGGCAGCATTCCACATCAAAAATTCTGTTTTTATCACTTACCTACTCCAGGATGAGTAGGAGTTAAGCTTGGGGATGCTGATACGTCTCCAACGTATATATAATTTCTGATTGTTCCATGCCATTTTATTATCAATCTTGGATGTTTTATAGTCATTTTATATCATTTTTTGGTACTAACCTATTGACATAGTGCTAAGTGCCAGTTGCTATTTTCTACATGTTTTTTACATCGTAGGAAATCAATACCAAACGGAGTCCAAATGCAACGAAACTTTATGGAGATTTTTTTAGACCAGAAGACACCTAATGGGCCAAGGCTGCGCCTGGGGGTGCTCCGAGGAGAGCACAACCCACCAGGGCGTGCCAGGAGGCCCAGGCGCGCCATGGTGGGTTGTGTCCACCTCGGGTGCCCCCCAGACCGCCTCTTTGCTCTATAAATACCCCAATATTCCAGAAACCCTGGGGGAGTCGACGAAAATCAATTCCAGCCGCAGAGTCCAGAACCACCAGATCCAATCTAGAGACCATCACGGAGGGGTTCACCACTTCCATTGGTGCCTCTCCGATGATATGTGAGTAGTTCTTTGTAGACCTTCGGGTCCGTAGTTAGTAGCTAGATGGCTTCCTCTCTCTCGTTTGATTCTCAATACAATGGTCTCCTGGAGATCCATATGATGTAAATCTTTTTGCGGTGTGTTTGTTGGGATCGGATGAACTTTGAGTTTATGATCAGATCTATCTTTTTATATCCATGAAAGTATTTGAGTTTGTTTGATCTATTTTATGCATGATTGCTTATAGCCTTGTATTTCTTCTCCGGTATTTGGGTTTTGTTTGGCCAACTTGATCTATTTATCTTGCAATGGGAAGATTTGATCTATTTTATGCATGATTGCTTATAGCCTCGTATTTCTTCTCCGGTATTTGGGTTTTGTTTGGCCAACTTGATCTATTTATCTTCGAATGGGAAGAGGTGCTTTGTAGTGGATTCGATCTTACGATGCTTGATCCCAGTGACAGAAGGGGAACCGACACATATGTATCGTTGCTACTAAGGATAAAACGACGGGGTCTATCTCTACATAGATATATCTTGTCTACATCATATCATCGTTCTTATTGCATTACTCTGTTTCTCCATGAAGTTAATGCACTAGATGCATGCTGGAGACGGTCGATGTGTGGAGTAATAGTAGTAGATGCAGGAAGGAGTCGGTCTACTAATCTTGGACGTGATGCCTATATAATGATCATTGCCTGGATATCGTCATGATTATTTGAAGTTCTATCAATTGCCCAAGAATAATTTGTTTACCCATAGTTTGCTATTTTTCTCGAGAGAAGCCACTAGTGAAACCTACGGCCCCCAAGTCTCTTTCTCATATTACTTGCCTTTGCGATCTACTTTCCTTTGCTTTTATTTTCAGATCTGTTAAACCAAAAATCCAAAAATACCTTGAAGTAATTTATTTTATTTGGTGTTCGATCTATCAATATTTACAACGTTCTCCCGTCCACATGCCAATTTCTGGCGCCATTACCCAAAAGGGAATGACAACCCCTTTAACACGTCGGGTTGCGAGTATTTGTTATTTGTGTGCAGGGGCTGTTTACGTTGTGTTGCTTGTTCTCCTACTGGTTTGATAACCTTGGTTTCATATCTTAGGGAAATACCTACCGCCGCTATGATGCATCATCCCTTCCTCTTTGGGGAAATACCAACGTAGCTTCAAGCAACATCACAACCCAAACTACAACTTTGGATATCCACTAGGCCAATGGCCATAGACCAACATAGGCCAAAAGCCTAAGCTTGGGGGAGTATGTATTTCTCACCGACATTATATTCATGTTCACACACTCATTTTCAGTTGGCGGTGCTCATACTTTTTCATTGTATTATCCATGTTAGTTTATTTATTTTTCTCGCTTTCTTCTTGTGTGTTTGATTAACCTTAAGAGAAAAACCAAAAAAATAGTTGTAGCTATTTTACCTTCTATGCATGCTTAGTTGTAGTATTAAAAGAAAGCCCAAAAGGATTTCTCGTTCTTCTTTTGCTTGTTGGGAGATTTCCCATGTAAATAGTTTTCCTCATTTTTGTTTCTCTTTCTTCAGAAAAACAAAAACTCCAAAAATATTTCAGCGTGTTTCTTTGAAATTCTTTTCTTTTCTTTGGGGGTCGAGAGGAGAAGACCACGATGAAAATGTTGAGTGGCTCTCATATGCATTATTCTTGATCTAACAAAGAGCCCATATTACCTTGTCTTCTCCTTTGAATAAATGTTGCAGATTCCAGCTTAGTCCGATGCACATGCACTATTATTATTATCCACACCGTTCGGTCATGCAAGTGAAAGGCAATAATGACGATATATGATGAAATGATTGACATGAGGAAAAGATGGTATGAATTCGACCTATCTTATTTTTGTAAATATGATTAGTTCATCATTCCTGATTCAGCCTATTATGAATGAAACATGTTTGCAGTGACAATTAGAGATTGTAGTTACTCATGCCATGCTTAATTAACTAGGAGTTTATAATGGTTTATCTTGTGTGCCAACATGTTATTTAAAATGGTTGTGATGTAGTATGATAGGATGGTATCCTCCTTTGAATGATTTGAGTGGCTTGACTTGGCACATGTTCACACATGTAGTTGAAACAAAATCAGCATAGCCTCCACGATATTTATGTTCATGGTGATTTATATCCTACTAATGTTTGCACTCAATGTTGGTTAATCTCAATGCATGTTTATGACTGTTGTCACTCTCTAGTTGGTCGCTTCCTAGTCTTTTTCTAGCCTTCACTTGTACTAAGCGGGAATGCTGCTTGTGCATCCACTTCCATAAACCCAAAGTTGTTCCATATGAGTCCACCTTACCTTCCTATATGCGGTATTTACCTGCCATTCCAAGTAAATTTGCATGTGCCAAACTCTAAACCTTCAAATAATAATCTGTTTTGTATGCTCGAATCAGTCATATACCAACTAGGGCTATCAATATATTCCATGCTAGGTGGGTTATTCTCACGATGAGTGGACTCGCTCATCAATCACGAGAAAATGGCTGGTAACCGGGATGCCCAGTCCCTTGCTCAAAGCAAATCAAATCAAAATAATTGCAAACAAAACTCCCCCAGGATTGTTGTTAGTTGGATGGTACTCGTTGTTTCGGACCAGCCGTGGAGTGTGCTTGTTGGTGATGGGGGAGTATAAACTTTACCATTCTGTTTCGGAACCGCCTATAATGTATGTAGCATGGAAGTTATCGAGATCTCTTAGTTGTTATGTTGACAATGAAAACATACCGCTCAAAATATTATTCCTCTCTATTTCAAAACTCGAGCTCTGGCACCTCTGCAAATCCCCGCTTCCCTCTATGAAGGGCCTATCTATTCACTTTTATTTGCTGAGTCATCATCCTCTTATAGAAGGCACCGGTTAGAGAGCACCACTATCATTTGTATGCATTGTTATTAATTTATATTGAGTATGACTGTGACTGGATCTCTTTTACCATGAATTACAATGTCTAGTCGGTCCATGATCTTCACGGGTGCTCTACATTTATGTTTTGCGGTCTCAGAAAGGGCAAGTGAGATACCATATTGTTATATCATATCATGATTGTTTTGAGAAAGTGTTGTCATCCAAGATTTATTATTATTGCTTGCTAGTTGATTATGTCATTGATACGAGTAAATGTGAGACCTAAGAGTTATTGTGATTATGGTTAGTTCATAATCTTTGCTGAAAACTTGAATGCTAGCTTTACATATTTGCAACAACAAGATCAAACAGAGTTTGTAAAAGTTTTTCTTTGTCACTTTTAGTTTATCAACTGAATTGCTTGTGGACAAGCAATGGGTCAAGCTTGGGGGAGTTGATACGTCTCCGTCGTATCTACTTTTCTAAACTCTTTTGCCCTTGTTTTGGACTCTAACTTAGACGATTTGAATGGAACTAACCTGGACCGACCCTGTTTTCAGCAGAATTGCCATGGTGTTATTTTGGTGCAGAATAAGAAGTTCTCGGAATGACCTGAAACTTCACGGAGATAAGTTTTGGAATTAATAAAAAATATTGGCAAAAGAATCAAGTGATGGGGCCCACACCCTGGCCACAAGGGCGAGGGGCGCCCACCCCCCTGGGGCACGCCACCTGACCTTGTGGCCCCCCTGGACCTCCACCGACCTCAACTCCAACTCCATATATTCTCTTTCGGGGAGAAAAAAATCACAGAGAAGGATTCATCGCGTTTTACGATACAGAGCCACCGCCAAGCCCTGTTCTTCCTCGGGGGGGGGGGGGTAAGATCTGGAGTCCGTTTTGGGCTCCGAAGAGGGGAATCCATCGCCATCATCATCAACAACCATCCTCCATCACCAATTTCATGATGCTCACCGCCGTGCATGAGTAATTCCATCGTAGGCTTGCTGGACCATGATGGGTTGGATGAGATTTACCATGTAATCGAGTTAGTTTTGTTAGGGTTTGATCCCTAGTATCCACTATGTTCTAAGATTGATGTTGCTATGACTTTGCTATGCCTAATGCTTATCAATGGGGCCCGAGTGGCATGATTTCAGATCTGAACCTATTATGTTTTCATGAATATATTTGTGTTATTGATCCGATATTGCAAGTTATAGTCACCTACTACGTGTTATGATCCGGCAACCCCGGAGTGACAATAGTCGGGACCACTCCCGGTGATGACCATAGTTTGAGGAGTTCATGTATTCACCAAGTGCTAATGCTTTGGTCTGGTACTCTATTAAAAGGAGGCCTTAATATCCCTTAGTTCCCAATAGGACCCCGCTGCCATGGGAGGGTAGGACAAAAGATGTCATGCAAGTTCTTTTCCATAAGCATGTATGACTATATTTGGAATACATGCCTATATTATATTGATGAATTGGAGCTAGTTCTGTGTCACCCTATGTTATGACCGTTGCATGATGAATGCCATCCAACATAATTACCCATCATTGATCCATTGCCTGCGAGCTTTTCACATATTAATCTTTGCTTCTTTACTTTTCCGTTGCCACTGTTACGATTGCTACAAAACTATTACTGTTACTTTTGCCACCGTTACCGTTACTTCCATACTACTTTTCCACTAAATATTTTGTTGCAGATATTAAGTCTTCCAGGTGTGGTTGAATTGACAACTCAGCTTCTAATACTCAAGAATATTCTTTGGATCCCCTTGTGTCGAATCAATAAATTTGGGTTGAATACTCTACCCTCGAAAACTGTTGCGATCCCCTATACTTGTGGGTTATCAAGACTGTCAAGTGACTCTTTGAGGATATCCCCATTGTAGGGACCGAACTCGTTGTTCGGCTCCCCCTCATGTTGTGACACGCCAAGAAGGGGACTCTTGGGGCCGTGCGGTTGTTTCCGTTGGCGGTGTCATTATTGTAGTCGCCTTTGTTGTCATTATTATTACTGTCGTTTAGCGTGTCCATGATACGTCTTCAACGTATCTATTATTTTTTATTGTTTCATACCATTATATTATCAACCTTGGATGCTTTGTATGCATTTTTATGCTATCATTTTTGGGAACTAACCTATTAACCCAGTGCCTAGTGCCAGTTGATGTTTTCTGCTTTTTTGGTTTTCGAGAAAATCAGTACCAAACGAAGTCCAAATGCTATGAAAGTTTTTAATGATTTTTTATGGACATAATAGACCCTAGAAGCTTCGGAAGGAGGCCAGACGGGAAGCGAGGAGACGACATGGCAACAGGGCGCGCCCTAGGGATAGGGTGTGGCATGTTACCTCGTGGGCCCCACATGGCTCTGTCTAACCTAATTCCACTTCTATAAATTCTCGATTATTGGGAAACCCCCAGAGAGCCACTTGAAACACTTTTTCTGCCGCTGCAAGCTTTGTTCTTCCGTGATCCCATCTGGAGGCCTTTTTCGGTACTCTGATGGAGGGGAATCGATCACGGAGGGCTTCTACATCATCATTGCTACCCTTCGATGTTGTGTGACTAGTTTACCACAGACCTACGGATCCATAGCTATTAGCTAGATGGCTTATTCTATCTATTTGACCTTTAATATAAAGTTCTCCTCGATCTTCTTGGAGTTCTATCCGATGTAATCTTATTTTGCAGTTTGCTTGTTGGGATCTGATGAATTATGGATTTATGATCAGATTATTCATTGAAAGTAATTGAGTGTTTTATAAACTTTATTATGCATGATTGTTATAGTTTTTTATTTCTCTCCGATCTATCCGTTTGGTTTGGCCAACTAGACTGATTTATCTTCAGTGAGAGAGGTGCTTTGTGATGGGTTCAATCTTGCGGTGTCCTCACCTAGTGACAGTAGGGGTAGCAAGGCATGTATTATGTTGTTGCCATTGAGGGTAAAACAATGGGGTTTATTAATATTGATTGGGTTTACTTTGTCTACATCACGTCATCTTGCTTAAAGCGTTACTCTGTTTGTCATGAACTTAATACCATAGATGCATGCTGGATAGTGGTCGATTGGTGGAGTAATAGTAGTAGATGCATGCAGGAGTCGGTCAACCTGTCACAGACATGATGCCTATATACATGATCATTGCCATGAATAACGTCATAACTATGTGCTTTTCTATCAATTGCCCAACAATAATTTGTTCACCCACCATATGCTATGTGTTCGAGAGAGAAGCCTCTAGTGAAAACTATGGCCTTGGGTCTACTTTTACCATATTATAAAAACCAAAAATACCTTGTTGCAATTTATTTACTTTTATTTTGTTTTGCAATTTATTTATCTATCTATCACTATGAGAATTAATCCTTGCAAGTAATGATTTCAAGGGGATTGACAACCCTCTTGCACGCGTTGGGTGCAAGTTTTTGCTTTTGTGTGTGTAGGTATTGATAAAGAAGGTTTGCGTGGTTCTCCTATTGGTTCGATAACCTTGGTTCTCACTGGGGGAAATACTTATCTCTACTGTACTGCTTCACCCCTCCTCTTCGGGGAAATCCCAACGCAGTTTACTATTCTTCATCGGGAGGCCAGATCTGGAGTCCGTTTGGGGCTCCAGAGAGGGGGATCTTCCATCTTCGTCTTCGTCATCATCAACCATCCTTCATCACCAATTTGATGATGCTCACCAACAGGAGTGAGTAATTTCTTCGTAAGCTTGGTAGACGGTGATGGGTTGGATGAAATTCATCATGTAACTGAGTTAGTTTTGTTATGGCTTGATCCCTAATATCCACTACGTTCTGAGATTGATCTTGCTATGCTTAATGCTTGTCACTAGGGCCCGAGTGCCATGATTTCAGATCTGAACCCTTTATGTTTTCATGAATATATTTGTGTTCTTGATCCGAACTTACAATTTATATGCACCTGCTACGTGTTATGATCCACATACCCCAAGGTGACAATAATTGGGATTCTTTCCCGTGATTACTGTAGTTTGAGGAGTTCGTGTATTCACCATGTGTTAATGCTTTGTTCTGGTTCTCTATTAAAAGGAGGCCTTAATATCCCTTAGTTTCCTTATGGACCCCGCTGCCACGGGAGGGTAGGACAAAATATGTTATGCAAGTTCTTTTCCATAAGCACGTATGACTATTTACGGAATACATGCCTACATTACATTAATGAATTGGAGCTAGTTCCGTGTCGCCCTAGGTTATGACTGTTGTATGATGAATATTATCCAACGTTATCACCGATCCAATGCCTACGAGCTTTTCTGTTTCTTGCTAAGTTACTACTGTTGCTACTACTGTTACAACTGCTACAAAACTATTGCCACTGATGTTACCGCTACCATTGCTATCATTACTACTACTATCAAATTACTATACTATTGTGCTACTGAGTACTCTGTTGCAGATATTTAGTTCTCCAAGTGTGGTTGAATTGACAACTCAACTGCTAATACTTGCAAATATTCTTTGGCTCCCCTTGTGTCGAATCAATAAATTTGGGTTGAATATTCTACCCTTGAAAATTGTTGTGATCCCCTATACTGTGGGTTATCAAGAGTACACGGGAAGGTGCACTTGGCATTTTAGGGGTTTTGTCAATGTCGAGCCACCATTTAGGGTTATTTGCCATTTTAGGGGTTTTGTTAACATCGAGCCACCATTTAGGGTTATTTGGCATTTTAGGAGTTTTGTTGATGTCGATCCACCATTTAGGGTTCACTTTGGAAGAACATACAACTGAGAACATTGATCATGGCAGAACTCACAACATCAAACCATACCTTGATCATGGCAGAACATGCAACTCACAACATAACTTGATTTAGTTTGACAATGTAACAGAACATAACTTGGTCATCACAATATGTAGCAGAAACATCACAACATTTAGTTTGATAATGCACTGGCCAACAACATGTAGCAAACATTGAAGGAAATATGCCCTAGAGGCAATAGTAAAGTTATTATTTATTTCCTTATATCATGATAAATGTTTATTATTCATGCTAGAATTGTATTAACCGGAAACATAATACATGTTGAATACATAGACAAACATAGTGTCACTAGTATGCCTCTACTTGACTAGCTCATTGATCAAAGATGGTTAAGTTTCCTAACCATAGACATGAGTTGTTATTTGATCAATGGGATCACATCATTAGGAGAATGATGTGATTGACTTGACCCATTCCGTTAGCTTATCACTTGATCGTTTGTTTACTGCTATTGCTTTCTTCATGACTTATACATGTTCTTATGACTATGAGATTATGCAACTCCCGAATACCGGAGAAACACTTTGTAGTGCTACCAAACGTCACCACGTAACTGGGTGATTATAAAGGTGCTCTACATGTGTCTCCGATGGTACTTGTTGAGTTGGCATAGATCAAGATTAGGATTTGTCACTCTGATTGTCGCAGAGGTATCTCTGGGCCCTCTCGGTCAATATAAGCCTTGCAAGCATGATAACTAATGAGTTAGTTACGGGATGATGTATTACGGAACGAGTAAAGAGACTTGACGGTAACGAGATTGAACTAGGTATTGGGATACCGGCGATCGAATCTCGGGCAAGTAATATACCGATGACAAAGAGAACAACGTATAGTGTTGTGCGGTTTGACCGATAAAGATCTTCGTAGAATATGTAGGAACCAATATGAGCATCCAGGTTCCGCTATTGGTTATTGACCGGAGACGTGTCTCGGTCATGTCTACATAGTTCTCGAACCCGTAGGGTCCGCACGCTTAAAGTTCTGTGACGATCGGTTTTATGAGTTTATATGTTTTGATGTACCGAAGGTAGTTCGGAGTCCTGGATTTGATCACGGACATGACGAGGAGTCTTGAAATGGTCGAGACATAAAGATTGATATATTGGAAGCCTACATTTGGACATCGGAATAGTTCCAGGTGAAATCGGGATTTTACCGGAGTACCGGAGGGGTTACCGGAACCCCCCGGGGGCTAATGGGCCTTGTTGAGCCATAAGGTAAAGAGAGAGGGGCCGGCCTAGGGCAAGTAGAGCGCCCCCTTCCCCCTGTCCGAATTGGACTAGGAGAAGGGGGGCGGCGCCCCCCCTTTCCTTCTCCTTTCTCCCTGCCTTTCCCCTCCTAGTAGGAGTAGGAAAGGGAGGAATCCTACTCCTACTAGGAGGAGGATTCCTCCTCCTAGGCGCGCCAACAAGGGCCGGCCGGCCTCCCCCTTGCTCCTTTATATACAGGGATAGGGGGGCACCTCTAGACACACAAGTTGATCGAAAGGATCTCTCCTAGCCGTGTGCGGTGCCCCCCTCCACCATAATCCACCTCGATCATACTGTAGCGGTGTTTAGGCGAAGCCCTGCTGCAGTAGCTTCATCAACATCGTCACCACACCATCGTGATGACGAAACTCTTCCCCGAGCTCTACTGGATCGTGAGTTCGCGGGACGTCTCCGAGTTGAACGTGTGCTGAACGCGGAGGTGCCGTACGTTCGGTACTGAGGATCGGTTGATCATGAAGGCGTACGACTACATCAACCGCGTTTTCATAACGCTTCCGCTTAACGTTCTACGAGGGTATGTGGACAACACTCTCCCCTCTCGTTGCTATGCATCACCATGATCCTGTGTGTGCGTAGGAAATTTTTGAAATTACTGCATTCCCCAACAAACATAAGTACCAAAACATTACCAAAATACATCAGTTCACAGTTTGACAAACATTGCATAACAACACCGCATCAGTGCATTGATTGGAGGGAACATGTAGCCAACATCATCACCATTTGACACCAGTAGCGGTCAAGTAGTCCTTAATTTTATGGGTGGGCTTCTTGGTTCTCTAGGAACCACCAATAGGTATTGGAGGCAAGAAATCTCCCCTTGGTCCCTTTGTAGCAGCAGATGAAGATCTAGTTGTTGGTGCCTTTCCCTTTCTAGCAGTTGATGGAGATCTAGTTGCTGGTGCAACACTTGCAGGTGAACTAGAAATAGCAGTAGATCTACTTGTCCTCTTTGCTGGTGCACCAATAGCAGCAACAGATGATGCCCCCCTTGATGGTGTGGCACTTGCGGTAGTAGCATCATCAGAGTCTGCCCTCCTTGGTGGTGCACCACTTGCAGCACTAGCATTAGGTGAGTGCTACCTCTTGAGCTTGCGTTGGTTTTTCCCTTGAAGAGGAAAGGGTGATGCAGAAAAGCAGCGTAAGTATTTCCCTCAGTTTTGAGAACCAAGATATCAATCCAGTAGGAGACTACGCAACAAGCCACCGAATACCTGCACAAACAAACACCAACTTGCAATGAACACGACAAAGGGGTTGTTAATCCCTTCACGGTTATTCGCAAAGTGAGATCTAATAGAGATGGATAAACGGTAAAGTAATATTTTTGGTTTATGGAACGGACAGTAAAAGATTGCAAAAGAAAGTAAATAGGAAACTAGAATTGTAGATCGGAAACTTATATGATGGAAAATAGACCCGGGGGCCATAGGTTTCACTAGTGGCTTCTCTCAAGATAGAAAATATTACGGTGGGTGAACAAATTACTACCGAGCAATTGATAGAAAAACGCAAATTTATGACGATATCTAAGGCAATGATCATGAATATAGGCATCACGTCCGTGTCAAGTAGATCGAAACAATCCTGCATCTACAACTATTACTCCACACATCGACTGGCCCCTACCTGCATCTAGATTATTAAGTTCATAAGAATAGAGTAACGCATTACGCAAGATGACATGATGTAGAGAGATTAACCCAAGCAATATGATGAAAACCCATCTTGTTATCCTCGATGGCAACAATACAATACGTGCCTTGCTTCCCCTACTGTCACTGGGAAGGGACACCGCAAGATCGAACCCAAAGCTAAGCACATCTCCCATTGCAAGAAAAACCAATCTAGTTGGCCAAACCAAATTGATAGTTCGAAGAGACTTGCAAAGATATCAAATCATGCATATAAGAATTCAGAGGAGATTCGAATAATATTCATAGATAAGCTGATCATAAATCCACAATTCATCAGATCTCAGCAAACACACCGCAAAAGAGTATTACATCGAATAGATCTCCAAGAACATCAAGGAGAACTTGTATTGAGAATCAAAGAGAGACAAGAAGCCATCTAGCTACTAGCTATGGACCCGTAGGCCTGAAGTAAACTACTCACGCTTCATCGGAGAGGCAATGGTGTTGATGTAGAAGCCCTCCGTGATCGATTCCCCCTCCGACAGGATGGCGGAAAAGGCCCAAAGATGGTATCTCACGGGTACAGAAGGTTGTGGCGGTGGAAAAGTGGTTTCGTGGCTCCCCTGGATGTTTTTGGGGTATAAGAGTATATATAGGCGAAAGAATTAGGTCAGGGGAGCTACGAGGGGCCCACAAGGTCGGGGGGCGTGCCACACCCCCTGGGCGTGCCCTCCACCCTTGTGGCCACCTTGAGGCTCCTCTAACTTGTACTCCAAGTCTCCTGGGTGTCTTCTCGTCCAAGAAAAATCATGGCGAAAGTTTTATTCTGTTTTATTCCGTTTGGTATTCCTTTTCTGCGAAACTCTAAAACAAGGAAAAAACAGAAAGTGGCACTGGGCTCTAGGTTAATAGGTTAGTCCCAAAAATCATATAAAATAGCATATTAATGCATATAAAACATCCAAAAAAGATAATATAATAGCATGGAACAATCAAAAAGTATAGATACGTTGGAGACGTATCAAGCATCCCCAAGCTTAATTCCTGCCCGTCCTCGAGTATGTAAATGATAAAAATAGATTTTTTTGATGTGCAATGCTACCTAACATATTTATCCATGTAATTCTCTTTATTGTTGCATGAATGTTCAGATCCGTGAGATTCAAAACGAAAGTTTAATATTGACTTAAAAACAATAATACTTCAAGCATACTAACAAAATAATTATGTCTTCTCAAAATAACATGCCCAAAGAAAGCTTATCCCTACAAAATCATATAGTATGGCTATGCTCCATCTTCATCACACAAAATATTTAAATCATGCATAACCCCGATGACAAGCCAAGCATTTTTTTCATACTTTTGACGTTCTCAAACCTTTTCAACTTTCACGCAATACATGAGCGTGAGCAATGGATATAGCACTATAGGTGGAATAGACGGTGGTTGTGGAGAAGACAAAAAGAAGGATATAGTCTAACATCAACTAGGCGTATCAAGAGGCTATGGAGATGCCCATTAATAGATATCAACGTGAGTGAGTAGGGATTGCCATGCAACGGATGCACTAGAGCTATAAGTTTATGAAAGCTCAAAAAGAAAACTAAGTGGGTGTGCATCCAACTCGCTTGCTCACGAAGACTTAGGAAATTTGAGGAAGCCCATCATTGGAATATACAAGCAGAGTTCTATAATGAAAAATTCGCACTAGTATATGAAAGTGATATCATAGGAGACTCTCTATCATGAAGATCATGGTGCTACTTTGAAGCACGGGTGTGGTAAAAAGGATAGTAACATTGTCCCTTCTCTCTTTTTCTCTCAATTTTTTTATTTGGTCCTTCTCTCATTTTTTTGCCTCTTTTTTTCGTCCGGAGTCTCATCCCGACTTGTGGGGGAATCATAGTCTCCATCATCCTTTCCTTACATGGGACAATGCTCTAATAATGAAGATCATCACACTTTTATTAATTACAACTCGATACTTAGAACAAAATATGACTCTATGTGAATGCCTCCGGCGGTGTACCGGGATGTGCAATGAATCAAGAGCAACATGTATGAAAAATTATGAACGGTGGCTTTGCCACAAATACGATATCAACTACATGATCATGCCAAGCAATATGACAATGATGGAGCGTGTCAGAATAAACGGAACGGTGGAAAGTTGCATGGCAATATATCTAGGAATGGCTATGGAAATGCCATAATAGGTAGGTATGGTGTCTGTTTTGAGGAAGGATATGTGGTGGGTTTATGGTATCGACGAAAGTTGCGCGGTACTAGAGAGGCTAGCAATGGCGGAAAGGTGAGAGTGCGTATGATCCATGGACTCAACATTGGTCATAAAGAACTCACATGCTTATTGCAAAAATCTATTAGTCATCGAAACAAAGTACTACGATCATGCTCCTAGGGGATATATTGGTAGGAAAAGACCATCGCTCATCCCCAACCGCCACTCATAAGGAAGACAATCAAAAAATAAATTATGCTCCGACTTCATCACATAACGGTTCACCATACGTGCATGCTACGGGACTCACAAACTTTAACACAAGTATTTCTCAAATTCACAACTACTTACTAGCATGACTCTAATATCACCATCTTCATATCTCAAAACAATCATAAGGAATCAAACTTCTCATAGTATTCAATGCACTTTATATGAAAGTTTTTATTATATCCCTCTTGGATGCCTATCATATTAGGACTAATTTTATAATCAAAGAAAATTACCATACTGTTTAGAGACTCTCAAAATAATATAAGTGAAGTACGAGAGTTCATCAATTTCTATAAAAATAAAACCACCACCGTGCTCTAAAAAGGTATAAGTGAAGCACTAGAGCAAACTTTGCCTAGCTCAAAAGATATAAGTGAAGCACATAGAGCATTCTAATAAATCATGATTCATGTGTCTATCTCTCAAAAGGTGTGTATAGACAGGATGATTGTGGAAAACTAAAAAGCGAAGACTCAAATCATACAAGACGCTCCAAGCAAAACACATATCATGTGGTGAATAAAAATATAACCTTAAGTAAAGTTACCGATAGACGAAGACGAAAGAGGGGATGCCTTCCTGGGGCATCCCCAAGCTTAGGATTTTTGACATCCTTGAACATTACCTTGGGGTGCCTTGGGAATCCCCAAGCTTAGGCTCTTGCCACTCCTTATTCCATAGTCCATCAAATCCTTACCCAAAACTTGAAAACTTCACGACACAAAACTCCAACAGAAAATCTCGTAAGCTCCGTTAGTATAAGAAAATAAATCACCACTTTCGGTACTACTGTGAACTCATTCTTTATTTATATTGGTGTAATATCTACTGTATTCCAACTTTTCCATGGTTCATACCCCCCGATACTAGCCATAGATGCATCAAAATAAGCAAACAACACACGAAAAACAGAATTTGTCCAAAACAGAACAGTCTGTAGCAATCTGGATATTTCGAATACTTCTGTAACTCCAAAAATTCTGAGAAATTAGGAAGTCCTAGATAACTTGTTTATTAATCCTCTGCAATAACAATCAGTATTTTATCGCTCTTCTGTTAAATACTAAAACTAATCTCCTGGTCACAAAAGTTTTTATTTTTCAGCAGGATCAAATCAACTATTAACATAAGCTATCCCAAAGGTCTTACTTGGCACAAACACTAATTAAAACACAAAACCACATCTAACTAGAGGCTATATGATTTATTTAATGCAAAACAGGGCCTAAAAAGCAAGAAAAAATTGGGTTGCCTCCCAACAAGCGCTATTGTTTAATGCCCTTAGCTAGGCATAAAAACATGAATAGATCTAAGTATTATCATCTTTGGCATGCAAATCTTTAATCACACACTTATGAATCTTGGGAGATTCTTTGGTTTTATAGATGATCAAACTCCTAGGCGAGAAATCAAGAGATTCATTCATGACAATAGGTTCCTTAATAATATTGAGAAAATTGGGATGAGTACTAATTGATTTGAGATCTTCAGTATTTTTACTAGAAGATTCACCCTTATTCTTAGGAATATAAATAAAATTGGCAATCTTGGTAGGAGGAAGATTTTGAGTAGTTTTAACGGAGGTAAAAGCGGAACCCAAGTTGGTAATAATATCTTCTAGCTTGCCAATTCTAGTAGAATCTTGATCTATCTTTTCATTAACTATTGGTTCGTTTTCCCTAAGATTCTTTAAAGTAACTCCTACTTTAGATCCATATCGAGTAATCTGATTATGAATCTTTTTATCCAAATTTTCAATCAACTCAACTGTAGCAATTTTATTTTCAATAATGTCCAATCTTTGCATAACATGTTCCAAAGTTAAAATAGTTCCATTAACCAAAAGAGGTGGTGGGCCTAGCAAATCTATCATGGCATTATAAGAATCGAAAGTATGACTCCCCAAGAAATTCCCCCCATTAATGGTATCTAGAACACATCTATTCCAATGTGTAACGCCTACATAAAAATTGCGAAGAAGAACAACAGTAGATTGCTTTCGAGTAGATCTATTTTGAGAATTGCAAATTCTATACCAAGCATCTTTCAAATTTTCTCCTTCCCTTTGTTTGAAATTGAGAACTTCATTATCAGGAGTACTCATGATAATGGGAGGACTAGCCATGAGAGCTAAACGGACAATTAAACACACAAGCACAAAAAAAGCAAGTGAAAATGACGAACGCGAGAGGGGCGAAGAAAAGGCGAATCTTTTTGAAAATCATTTTAGAAGTGGGGGAGAGGAAAAGGAGAGGCGAATGGTGAATAATGTAATGCGAGAGATGAGAGTTTATGATGGGTACTTGGTATGTCTTGGCTTGGTGCAGATCTCCTCGGCAACGGTGCCAGAAATCCTTCTTGCTACCTCTTGAGCTTGTGTTGGTTTTTCCCTTGAAGAGGAAAGGGTGATGCAGCAAAGGAGCCTAAGTATTTCCCTCAGTTTTGAGAACCAAAGTATCAATCCAGTAGGAGACTACGCAACAAGCCATCGAATACCTGCACAAACAAACACCAACTTGCAACCAACGCGACAAAGGGTTGTCAATCCCTTCACGGTTATTCGCAAAGTGAGATCTGATAGAGATGGATAAACGGTAAAGTAATATTTTTGGTTTATGGAACAAAAAGTAAAAGATTACAAAAGAAAGTAAATAGGAAACCAGAATTGTAGATTAGAAACTTATATGATGGAAAATAGACCCGGGGGCCATAGGTTTCACTAGTGGCTTCTCTCAAGATAGAAAATATTATGGTGGGTGAACAAATTATTGCCGAGCAATTGATAGAAAAGCACAAAGTTATGATGATATCTAAGTCAATGATCATGAATATAGGCATCACGTCCGTGTCAAGTAGATCGAAACAATTTTGCATCTACTACTAGGACTCCACACATCGACCGACTCCTGCTTGCATCTAGAGTATTAAGTTCATAAGAACAGAGTAACGCATTAAGCAATATGACATGATGTAGCGGGATTAACTAAGGCAATATGATGAAAACCCCATCTTGTTATCCTCAATGGCAAAAATACAATATGTGTCTTGCTGTAACATCCCAAAATTCTAAATTTTGGAATGTTATAATAAATAGATAGATTTGATTGATTGTTTGATTGATTGTGTGAAATTGAGTGAAATTTGAAACCTTCTTGAAAGTTAAATGAGAGGGAATAAAAGGACTTTCCCAAACTTTCATTTTGCATTTAGATCTCCGTGAATTCAAATTCTTTTCAAATACAAACCCCCGAGAGAAGATGACATGACTTCTTCCATTTATTTAAATGACAAGGGTTTTTGAAAACATTTGAATTTCATTTGGAAAATATTTCCAATTCTGAAACTTTATGCAACTCAATGATTTTCACGAGCGAAGATAAAATGACTTCTTCAAATTATATGAAATATGAGTTGGGAGTTTCAAAGGATCAATTTTAAATTCCTTTTTGAATTTATTTTCAATTTGGAGTTATTTGAGTTTTATTCAAATTATTTTTCTCCAAAAATAAATTATATGGAAAATAGGGTAACGTGATTCCCTACATTAGAAAATTGGAGAAAAATTAATTTGAAATCATTTTGGTATTTTAAAATGATTTTTAGTGGAATTTATTAGAGCAGGAGCACTGTTTCAATTATTTGATTTTTTTGAATTTATTTGGCGTTAGTAAAACGTTCATGTCGTAGAAAATAATTTTCTGAAAATGTTGATATATTATATGCCTATATAATATTTTCTTTTATTTTGTTTTTATGATTATGTTTGTCTGAAAAAAAATTAAAAAAAAATCCCTGGGGGCCAACTGGGCCGAAGCCCCAGCCAGTGCCGTAGAGGATCCGTCCCCTCGTCCCCACGGGGACGCTCTCCGCCGCCTCCTCTGCAAGCCGCGAGAGTGGCCTCGACTACGCCACGCCGCAGCCGTTACATGGGCGGACCGCCCCCTCCTCCGCTCTCGCCGTCCCCTTAAAAACGAGCCCTCCGGGCCCGTTTTCCCTTCTCCTCCCCGTCCTGCAGCTCCGCCGAAGCCACCGCCACGCCGGACCTCGCACGCCGCCGTCCTGCTCAGCCGCCGCTGCCGCAAGCGAGCCGCCTAGTCCGCCGCCCCGCCTCGCTGCTCGCCGCCGCACCGTTGCCCCACGTCGCCCCGCGCAGCCGCCGTCGCCCGCACCTCGCCGGAGTCGTGCCGCCTCGCCGGAGTCCGTTCGCCGCCGCCGCCGGTTTTATTTGGCGAACCGGTAAAACCCGCACAAAACCCGATCCGTTTTTTTTGGTTTTTCATCTTAGGCCAATTTTTCCTTTTAGTTAGATCTAATTAGAAAACGTTCGCTGGTTAGGTCTTCACAGTGAACGAATTCGTTATTTTTGTAGCGAATGTTCGTTAGATAGTCTTTTTCTTTTTCTTTTTAATTTTCGGTCAAGGACTCGTTTGTGAATATTTTATTTACAGATTGGCCCCTCTTTTTCAAACAGTCACAACTTTTCGCTCGTTTGTCCAAATCCAACGAAACCAACGCCCACGTCTTCGTTACGATCTCCTCTATCCAGTAATCCAACTCAAACATGTTTTTGAAAAGTTTAAAATTTGAATTAGATCAGATTTGAATTCAAACTTCGTTTGATCATAACTTGAGTTTCGTAGCTCCGTTTGAGTTGATTCTTTTTGCAAATCGAAGCTCTTGACCTAAACTTTCTGATAAGGCCAAATTCATATAATTTTGGTACTGTTAGAAATTGTTTTATGTTGCAAGAGTTATTCGCTGGGTTTTGAAGCTTTCCGAATTGTTTTCTTCTTTCTCTCCGACCTTTTGAGTGATTGCTTATGTGTGGTTACTATTGCTTGCTTACGATAGATTGACCGGAGTGTGACGAGTAGAGCTATCAAGAGTTTTGAGTGCGAATCATCTTCATCAACATTGCAGGCAAGTTCACACTTTGATCATACCTCTTCCATACCCAGTTTTTATTGCGTTAGATCAAACCTCAAACATTGCATGATTAGGATCTAACTAAATTGTGGGATGGGAAGTAGTTGAGGTAGTACCTATTACCTGTTTATTTTGAAACCCTTGGGAGTTACTATTACGTTATGCTTACATTGCCATGCTATGCTCGTAGACGTGGATTGGTTTTTGAGAGTATTCATGATAGATGTAAGATTGTTAATTAACGGTTTACTTAAGGTGGCAACTTAAACACACATCTGGGTGGATTGAGGTACCTGGTTATTCCAGGATTGCCTGTCTAGGCACCTGGGTAGACCAGGATTGCCTGTTTTTTTATGGACCGCCACCCAGGCTCAAAGGGATCATGAGATTATTCATGCTAGAAACTTCCGTGTGCAGCCACAAGCTATTATGGGCTCTAACATAGTTGACTAAGTCGTGCGAACTCTTACAGTGGTAGACTAGCAGATGTAGGGGATGTAGGTGGTACAGTCTACCCGATCGTAAGGTGCTAGCACTTCTGAAAGACTATATCTCGGTCATCCGTTTCTCAAACACCTTGCAATGCGAGATAACCAACGAAGGATATCGAGTCTTGTGGGGAAAAGTGCGCAAACCTCTGCAGAGTGTATAAACTAATCATGGTTAGCCGTGTCCCCGGTTATGGACATCTTGAGTATCTAGTACTTGGATTATCATGTGAATCTCATCATGTTACTTTAAATTAAGTTTGTTGGGTTTAATGATGTTACTTAATCGGGATTGAGAATGCTGTCAACCATTCTCAATGTTCAACAACCACCTTGATAGTTAAATAAAATTTATTACTTTGCAGTAGGGAAAAATCAGCTTTACGCAATAACTATAACCATAGAGCTTTTCCACCAGCCAAATATGCATGTAGTGATAGCCTTTATTCATCATTCTCTATGGTGTGAATTTGCCAGTACATTCAATGTACTGACCCTCTGTGGCTGCAACGTCTGATGTTGCAGGATTTCTTACGACGAGTAAGCGATGCGTTAGGGTTATGATTTCTACACTCAACTTTGTCGTTGGTGTTGATGGGAATCCACAACCTTGTTACTTCCGCTATTTGGATTGAGGTAATAGTATTTACGTTACTTTTACATGTGATTTACCTCTGTTATAAATCCTCGAGTACTGTGTGTGTCAGCATACCGATCCAGGGATGACACTTAAGCACAAAGACTTGATCCATTCGGGTCGGGTCGCTACAAGATGGTATCAGAGCACATCTTGATTGTAGGACGTGACCCTAGAAACTGGCAAGCCCATAGCAAAGATTTTTCTCTACAACTTTCCCTTTCAAAAAGACCTTTTACCTCTCTTCTCTTCTGAGATTATTCAAAAATTTCCTTTTAGTGAGACTATACCCTTTCCTCTTTTGACCACACGAAGATTCGACTGATGAGACCACTCCAAGAAGTACAAGATATCGGACAACTAAGACCACTTTGGAATGAAGAGTATTTTTCGTGCATCTGAATAATGGAAACCACAATGGTTGAAGACTGAAGAAAAGTAGAATTTGAAGGCTCTGAAGAATTCCCAGATTTGTATGACCTAGGAAGGCTACTCTTATGGAACTTGGCAGACTATGGAAGTTGTCAATACCCGAGATCAAGGTGTATCGGAGAAAGACTGAAACAAGGAGCATGAGAACTCAAAGTTTTGTCAAGAAAACCCTAAGGCATGAGATATCAATTATGAAAGATAGCTCATGGCAATGACAAGGGCAGAAACACGGCTACCCCTGATGATATCGCCCCTTGATGCTATTGTCACCATGCTGAGTTAAGGATGCAATTTTAACCTTAGCTGGTGTATCACCAGGATCTGGAGTATTACAACAAGAAGTTAAGATGGACCTACAAGAAGCAGTATTTTGACAAGGGGGTATTTCATGGGGAACTCGGGACCCTGAAGATGAGAGTAGCCAAGCTGGAGGAGCAAAACCTCGAGAAACCAGAGATTTGTCAGGAACTAGACCATGGTTCATGCCAAGGATGTTGAAACCTAGAAGTTTGAAATGCAACTCCAGAATATTAAAGGATGTCACAAGAGATTTCACATCAATAGAGATGATTTGGCAAAAGAACTGGAGAAAGACAAGCATGATTGGAAGAAGCCATCAGAGGCATGAACAAGGCTTGAAGAGTTTGGAGACGTTGAAGATTTATTGACCTTTAGAAGGCCAAACCCCTGTTATATACCTACGTTAGATGCGACGTTTGTGAGCTATCATTTGTTTGATGTTTTTCCCGACAGCCACAAATAAAATCTGTCTTTTCAAAACTTTTGTTTGTATTGTGTGTATCCCTCTCTATCTCTCTTATCTCACCCCAAACCCATGGACCCAATAGAGGATGAATAAAGATGAGCTTGTATTTTCTGGACCGATGCGTCAGTTGGAGACAGACCAATGGATTCAGAGCATGGAGGATCACATGAAGAATAACTCTATAGTCGGAAAGGATATGACCCAGCATGCTCTTCAGTGCTTTGAAAGAGGTGCTGCTACTTGGTGGAGGATGTACCAAACCATCAATGGATGACAAGGAGTAACCACTTGGAAAGAATTTAGGTTGACTTTGCCAAAGTCTCGGCTTGTGTCCCAGAAGTTGAAGTCTTGTGGAAAGGATATGAAGAAACCTTGTGCATGCAAGATTTGTGGAGAAATCGGACACACCCATAAAGAACACAAGGATGAATGCCCTAATTGTGAAGGAAGTCACCCAGTTGAAGAATGCCCAACTAGACAGATTACTTGTTTCTTGTGTGAAGGGACTACCCACTATCCTGCTCAGTGTCACATTTACCCCATGGTACAACGAACCATCCAACAGAAGAAAGAAGTAATGAAAGGAGCCCTCATGGAAATTTTAGAAGAAGCTGTGATGAAGGAAGAGATGGAGGACACACCTAAAGAAGACTCGAGTAAACCCTGCACTAAGTCTTGCTATTCATGTGGAGAAGAAGGACACATCTCCCAAAATTGTTTGAATGGGGATCTAGTAGAATTCCCGACAGAGGAAGTAGAATATGACCCACAGGAAATAGAAGCCATGATTGGCATGGAAAGGTCCAGGAAGAGAAGCAGATTGGATTCCAGGAAGGACTTGAGTCATATCACCTATTACAGGTGCAAGGAGTCAGGGCACTACCTCAACAGTTGCCCAAAAAGGAAACCTCGATACTTGTCAGAAGTAATATGTTTTAGTGGTAATGGAGCAGGGCACTTTGCCAGAGAATGCCCCAAGGAGAAGGAACCTTTTGCTAGATAGTTAAGTTTGCAACAAAAGAAATGGAGTAGTAGAAGTGAGAACATTTTCTTTGAGGTGTTGAGTTGAGACATGTAATGGAGGAGCACAAGATAGTAATTATTTGAGAATGAATAAAGTAGCATCGTAGGTACTAATATGGATTTTATGAGTTGTTACCCTATGAAGAAGAATTTTGACCATTTTTGAGGATATGAGAAATATGGTCTATGGAAGATTTGTACATTTTAAGGGTGGTAGTACCCTGTAAGAACCCTTGACCCATGGAAAAGATAAGGATACCCCACTGAGTGGATTTCAGACAAAATGAATACGAGTTTTGTCTCGATATGTGTGATACCCCAAGACTATGTGGGATAAAGTTGGAGACCGTCAGTTATTTGGACCAAATGTGATCAAGGAGTCAGAAGAGAATGTTAAGTTGATTTGAGATAGACTGAAGGTAGCTCAGTCCAGGCAGAAGAGTTATGCAGACTTAAAAACGCAAGGAGGTAGTCTATGAAATTGGAGACAGAGCATGTCTTCATGTGCCCCTCTGCGAGGAGTTAAACAAATTGGAGTTAAGGGGAAGTTAGCCCCAAGGTTTGTAGGACCATACCGAGTTTTGGAGCGTATGGGAGAAGTGGCCAACAAGTTGGAGTCACCCAAAGGACTGTCAGGAGTTCATGATGTGTTTCACGTTTCCCAGTTGAAGAAGTGCCATGCAGAGATGGCCAGTATTCCCCTGTAAGGACGCTTGACCCTGGAAAGGATAATGATGTTCCACGAAGTGGAATATGGACTCCATAAGTACAAGTTTATGTCTCGGTATGTGGGATAACCCACGAGGATGAAGAGATAAATTACTATTGGATATAAAGGAGGTATGATGTCGAAAATATGGATCAATGGAAACTCCATGATGAGTCTGAGTAATCATGTCCTAGTTTGGTGCCAACAGAAGGAAGGAAGACAGTACAACT
Organism: Triticum urartu; assembly: GCF_003073215.2. Classification (NCBI taxonomy): domain Eukaryota; kingdom Viridiplantae; phylum Streptophyta; class Magnoliopsida; order Poales; family Poaceae; genus Triticum; species Triticum urartu. The sequence goes on along the minus strand of NC_053024.1, from coordinate 604,810,516 downwards.
GGATGGATTTTAGTATACTAGGAAGCTGGAAGTTGGATGTTGGATTAGAGATCCGTTTCCCCGATGAAGAGTTCAAGGTTTGCAAGTGATGAGATGGGCCATAACCCACAGGCCCCAGAACCTGCCAAGAAGCAAGCACACTCTTGCTGAAGGAAAAACCCTGGAAGGAGTTACGACTTATCAACAGACGATCTTATAGGAGTTTACGAAAACCTGAGAGTTGTGAAGGAACGATAGATGTTTGTTTGGCTTGTAGAATCAATGGATTATTCCGAACGCAGTTCATGGACAAGAGAAATTCTGCAATGCTTGTGAGGATGACCGAGTGTTAGAATGCGAGATTCGCTAAACCGTATACAAGGTAATGATTTGGGTGCGGGATGGATTGATCACCATACCGACTTACTCTTATTGTTCGCCTTGCTATATGGGATGGTAAATCTGAGTGACTTACCTATAGTAGAGAGACGACGATATTAAACCTTGTTTGAACCTTAGAATGGTATAAGTATTTTTCCCTTGTACACGGCAGTTGTTGCCAACCGTAGGTTATACGGTGAGATTCAACCCAGACCCATTTCCTGCAGGAGAAACCATAAATTGTTGACCACCATGAGATATCGATAGTTGTTTAGTTTTGGCGCCAGACCTATCACCTATGAAGACCCAGTCTCGGAATAACCTTACCAAGATGAAAGGACAGAAGAATTGTGGTAAAGGTTATGCCACTACCGGAAGATCCCAGATAAGGAATTATCCTAAAGATCTGAGAAGACCAACACTGTTAACAATATGGACGAAGTATATGAGTATTGATGGGACCGTAACGATGTTTCTAAGGGTGGTAGCACCCCAGACCCCGGTGATGATTTATGGATTTTGAGGAGACCCCCAAACCTAACCATTTTCTTGCTAACCACTCCGAATCTCGAGGACGAGATTCATTTTAAGGGTGGTAGGTTTGTAACATCCCAAAATTCTAAATTTTGGAATGTTATAATAAATAGATATTGATTGATTGTTTGATTGATTGTGTGAAATTGAGTGAAATTTGAAACCTTTTGGAAAGTTAAATGAGAGGGAATAAAAGGACTTTCCCAAACTTTCATTTTGCATTTAGATCTCCGTGAATTAAAATTCTTTTCAAATACAAACCCCCGAGAGAAGATGACATGACTTCTTCCATTTATTTAAATGACAAGGGTTTTTGAAAACATTTGAATTTCATTTGGAAAATATTTCCAATTCTGAAACTTTATGCAACTCAATGATTTTCACGAGCGAAGATAAAATGACTTCTTCAAATTATATGAAATATGAGTTGGGAGTTTCAAAGAATCAATTTTAAATTCCTTTTTGAATTTATTTTCAATTTGGAGTTATTTAAGTTTTATTCAAATTATTTTTCTCCAAAAATAAATTATATGGAAAATAGGGTAACATGATTCCCTACATTAGAAAATTGGAGAAAAAAAGTAATTTGAAATCATTTTGGTATTTTAAAATGATTTTTAGTGGAATTTATTAGAGCAGGAGCACTGTTTGAATTATTTGAATTTTTTTTTGAATTTATTTGGTGTTAGTAAAATGTTCATGTCGTGGAAAATAATTTTCTGAAAATTTTGATATATTATATGCCTATATAATATTTTCTTTTATTTTGTTTTTATGATTATGTTTGTCTAGAAAAAAAATTAAAAAAATCCCCGGGGGCCAACTGGGCCGAAGCCCAGCCTAGCCAGCGCCCCGTCCGCCTCATCCCCGACGCGGGACGACTCCCGCCGCTGCACGCCGGCGAGTCCGCCTCGGCTACGCCACCGCCGCCGCCTTACCCCGCCCCCTCCTCCACGTCTCGCCTTCCCCTTAAAAACCGGAGCCCCGGGCCCCGTTTTCCCTTCTCCTCCCCCCGTCCCGCAGCTCCGCCAAGCCACCGCCACTGCCGGACCTCGCCGCCGCCGCCTGCTCCAGCCGCCGCTGCCGCAAGCGAGCCACCCCGCCGCCCCGCCTCGCTGCTCGTCGTCGCACCGTTGCCCCGCGTCGCCCCACACAGCCGCCGTCGCCCGCACCTCGCCGGAGTCGCGCCGCCTCGCCGGAGTCCGTTCGTCGCCGCCGCCGGTTTTATTTGCCGAACCGGTAAAACCCGCACAAAACCCGATCCGCTTTTTTCGGTTTTTCATCTTAGGCCGGTTTTTCCTTTTAGTTAGATCTAATTAGAAAATGTTCGCTGGTTAGGTCTTCACAGTGAACGAATTCATTATATTTGTAGTGAACGTTCGTTAGATAGTCTTTTTCTTTTTATTTTTCTTTTTAATTTTCGGTCAAGGACTCATTTGTGAATATTTTATTTACAGATTGGCCCCTATTTTTCAAACGGTCACAACTTTTCGCTCGTTTGTCCAAATCCAACGAAACCAACGCCCACGTCTTCGTTACGATCTCCTCTATCCAGTAATCCAACTCAACATGATTTTGAAAAGTTTAAAATTTGAATTAGATCAGATTTGAATTCAAACTTCGTTTGATCATAACTTGAGTTTCATAGCTCTGTTTGAGTTGATTTTTTTGCAAATCGAAGCTCTTGACCTAAACTTTCTGATAAGGCCAAATTCATATAATTTTGGTACTTTTAGAAATTGTTTTATGTTGCAAGAGTTATTCGCTGGGTTTTGAAGCTTTCCGAATTGTTTTCTTCTTTCTCTCCGACCTTTTGAGTGATTGCTTATGTGTGGTTACTATTGCTTGCTTACGATAGATTGACCGGAGTGTGACGAGTAGAGCTATCAAGAGTTTTGCGTGCGAATCATATTCATCAACATTGCAGGCAAGTTCACACTTTGATCATACCTCTTCCATACCCAGTTTTTATTGCATTAGATCAAACCTCAAACATTGCATGATTAGGATCTAACTAAATTGTGGGATGGGAAGTAGTTGAGGTAGTACCTATTACCTGTTTATTTTCAAACCCTTGGGAGTTACTATTATGTTATGCTTACATTGCCATGCTATGCTCGTAGACGTGGATTGGGTTTTGAGAGTATTCATGACAGATGTGAGATTGTTAATTAACGGTTTACTTAAGGTGGCAACTTAAACACACATCTGGGTGGATTGAGGTACCTGGTTATTCCAGGATTGCCTGTCTAGGCACCTGGGTAGACCAGGATTGCCTTTTTTTTATGGACCGCCACCCAGGCTCAAAGGGATCATGAGATTATTCATGCTAGAAACTTCCGTGTGCAGCCACAAGCTATTATGGGCTCTAGCATAGTTGACTAAGTCGTGCGAACTCTTACAGTGGTAGACTAGCAGATGTAGGGGATGTAGGTGGTACGGTCTACCCGATCATAAGGTGCTAGCACTTCTGAAAGACTATGTCTCGGTCATCCGTTTCTCAAACACCTTGCAGTGCGAGATAACCAACGGAGGAGATCGAGTCTTGTGGGGAAAAGTGCGCAAACCTATGCAGAGTGTATGAACTAATCATGGTTAGCCGTGTCCCCGGTTATGGACATCTTGAGTATCTAGTACTTGGATTATCATGTGAATCTCATCATGTTACTTTAAATTAAATTTGTTGGGTTTAATGATGTTACTTAATTGGGATTGAGAATGCTGTCAACCATTCTCAATGTTCAACAACCACCTTGATAGTTAAATAAAATTTATTCCTTTGCAGTAGGGAAAAATCAGCTTTACGCAAAAACTATAACCATAGAGCTTTTCCACCAGCCAAATATGCATGTAGTGATAGCCTTTATTCATCATTCTCTACAGTACATTCAATGTACTGACCCTCTGTGGCTGCAACGTCTGATGTTGCAGGATTTCTTACGACGAGTAAGTGATACGTTAGGGTTATGATTTCTACACTCAACTTTGCCGTTGGTGTTGATGGGAATCCACAACCTTGTTACTTCCGCTATTTGGATTGAGGTAATAGTATTTACATTACTTTTACATGTGATTTACCTCTGTTATAAATCCTCGAGTACTGTGTGTGTCAGCATACCGATCCAGGGATGACACTTAAGCACAGAGACTTGATCCATTCGGGTCAGGTCGCTACACTTGCTGCCCCTACTATCACTGGGAAAGGACACCGCAAGATCAAACCCAAAGCTAAGCACTTCTCCCATTGCAAGAAAAACCAATCTAGTTGGCCAAACCAAATCAATAGTTCGAAGAGACTTGAAAAGATATCAAATCATGCATATAAGAATTCAGAGGAGATTCAAATAATATTCATAATAAGTTGATCATAAATCCCAATTCATCGGATCTTGGCAAACACATCGCAAAAGAGTATTACATCGAATAGATCTCCAAGAACATCGAGGAGAACTTTGTATTGAGAATCAAAGAGAGAGAAGAAGCCATCTAGCTACTAGCTATGGACCCGTAGGTCTGAAGTAAACTACTCACGCTTCATCGAAGAGGCAATGGTGTTGATGTAGAAGCCCTCCGTGATCGATTCCCCCTCCGGCAAGATGCCGGAAAAGGCCCCAAGATGGGATCTCATGGGTACAAAAGGTTGCGGCGGTGGTAAAGTGGTTTAGTGGCTACCCTAGATTTTTTTGGGGTATAAGAGTATATATAGGCGAAAGAATTAGGTCAGGGGAGCTATGAGGGGCCCACAAGGTCAGGGGGCGCGCCCCACCCCCTGGGTGCGCCCTCCACCCTTGTGGCCATCTCGAGGCTCCTCGGACTTGTACTCCAAGTCTCCTGGGTGCATCTGGTCCAAGAAAAATCATGGCGAAAGTTCTATTCCGTTTGGACTCCGTTTGGTATTCGTTTTCTACGAAACTCTAAAACAAGGAAAAACAGAAACAGGCACTGGGCTCTAGGTTAATAGGTTAGTCCCAAAAATCATATAAAATAGCATATTAATGCATATAAAACATTCAAAACAGATAATATAATAGCATGGAACAATTAAAAATTATAGATACGTTGGAGACGTATCAGTGAGGAAACGTTGGTGCTTGGTTGCAAAGACAACAAAAGAAATTAGTAAGTAAGCTAGTTATGAACAAAACAAACAACACAGTACTATTAGCATGTTAGTTACCCGATGCATGTTCTTTCTCATGGCCAGTGTAGGCTTAAAAGCATCATGGCAACTAGTGTATCTACGGCCTACCTTGTTGCAATTGGAGCAAGTAATTGAGGCCATCCTTGAAGTGTCCTTGGGAGCGGGCTTTTCATACTGCCCCTTTCACCTCTATCTTAGTCCGTGCTCTGCCCTTATGTTCTTTGAAAATTGGAGGATCAATGTTCAGACTATCTCTGTCCTTGGCCACATGTCAGAGCCAGGTACATGATATATTATGGGACTGCAAGCTACCTTGTACATTGGTTTTTTGAAGAAAAAAAATGTGAACTAAGTCCTCTTACTGAAGCTTAGCCTTGTGTATGGCAGAAACAACATGGTTGCAAGGCACTGCTATCATATCCCACTTCCTATACCCACAAGTCCTATGTTCCAACTTGACCGCATATGTTTTCTCTCCACTTGTCACGTGGTAAAGATGTGGGCCAGCCATCAAAGATTGTCAGTTCCTATACCACTTCTTTGCTTCCTTAAGTTTCTCAGCATACGCTGGACAAATCTCCCATTTAATAGTCTTAGTTTTGGTTCTATTTGCATTGAACTTGGCCGTTAACTTAGTTCTAACACCATCAACCATGGTCCTTATTGTCTTTGCCCAGACATCTAGAACCCACTTGTTGAAAACCTCACTTAATTTGTTGACTAGTAGCAGCAAGAATTTGTTGACCAATAGTAAGCTTTATGAAGCATCAATTCGCATTTGCACATATAGTAAGGTAATCAAAGCACAAATGATGAGTTGATCAAAGCACATATTAGTTATACAAGGGAATTACCTATGAATGGTCTGCAACCATTGAGAAACCCTTCTTTGCATCCATTTAGGCAGATGAACAACCCATGAAACCTAGGGTTCTTGCTTGTATGATCCTTCAGATATCTTATTGTGACAATGCATCTAAAACCTGGATTAGTATCTAGCACACCCTGCAAGTAATCTCTAATCCTGGTGTACTGGGCCTTCTGATCTCCTAAAACAACTCTCTTAGCTACCCTCTTAGCCATGTAGGTCATATGGGTTGATATTTCCACTGCATTCTTGCTCTTTGCAATGCTAATAATTGTTGTAATTATTGTGCATGGGTCATTCCTGATTGCATCCTCACAATGTTTTGCAACCCTGGCAGTGAAGTTGGTGTTCTTTGACACGAAGGGCATGTGTGCACCAAATACTGCTTCCTGATAGTAAATGTCTTCTCGGTTGTAATCTGAGAAGTTGTTGTATAAAAAGGGCATTGTTCATCTATGTGCTGTGCTATAATTCTATCATTGCAATTTCTATGGTACTCAAAGTTCCCATTCTGTGAAATGTGTAGAGTTTGAGGTGAACTTCTGAACTGGTACACATTAGTAAAGCAAAGATGCTTCACACAATGCTCCTGTGGGTGAGCTCTCTCCTCTTCATACCAGGTCCTTGGCTCCATCTTCTTTGCTTTGCTCTTTCTACAATTGGGCAACACATATGCCAGTGCCTTAGCCCCGTCATCATCTTCCAGACCCAAGTCTGAAGGTTTCCTGTACTCATCGGATGATGGTATCCAGTCGTCCTCAAGCAAGTGATCTATACTTGCATGTGTTCTGCTTGTTGGGCCTTTTCTATATTCTTTTGCACATCTTGCGGAACCTCCTCTTCTACTTCCTCTTCCTCCAATTCCTCCTCCTGTTGCTCCTCTTCATCCTCTTCTTCCCCTTCTGGCTCGTACAGTCGCTCCTCCTCCTCTATCTCGTACATTTCCACAACATCCGCGTCCTCCTCAAAATGTAGTAGTGGATCATCCCTCTATCTTTTCATATCCTCAAGCCTAGCAAGGATATCACCATATTCTATCAAATTAACATCCTCACTGTCCTCTTCATTGTCCATAACTGCAGCTTTCCTTTATAATGAATTGTCCTTCTCTTTTTGTTTCTTATTCTTCCTAAACATTTCAATTTCCTTTCTCCTAGTCTCCACCATATATTTTTTCTATTTTCTCTTGATCCTATAATTGTTTGCTACATGATCTTCTTCCACTTCAAAATGAAAATCTTGTTCTACACCACCTAAAGCAGGTTGCAGGCTCACAATGTTTATGCTCTGTTGTGTTTGAAACTATATTGACATTGGCTCCTGTTCTGCTATTGCATCTGGATTTTCTACTACTACATCTACATGTTGTGCATTTAACAAGACTCCTTCATCATCTATCTGATAAATTTTGGGCTCTCCAATTTCTTCTTGAGGGACCTGCTGCTCAGTAACATTGGCACCGCTGTTTATATCTTCAGGTTTGGGAGAATTGTCCCTAACAACTGCCGCATTCAATATCTTCTACTGCTGCATGACTAAGTGGTATAGAATTTCGTCCAGCTTGTCATCATCATCTATTTCTTCCATTCCTTCAATCCCTAGGCCAGGATCCATGACATAATACATGTAAACTCTCAAACCATATCTTTCAGTTCTATCAGTGCTACTAGGTTGTAAAATGCGATGTTTGACAATGTCATAGTTCTCTCAAGTTTGTCTCTATCATGAAAATGCATTCTCAATTCCCAAAACTCACCATCCAGACTGCTAATAATGAAAACAACATAACAATGCTTAATTAAAACTGTATAAAGCAAATGAAATAGGGCATAGCAGTGTGATACAAAGCTTTGCTTAATTAAAAAGCTGAACAACAACAAAATAGAGCAATGCAACATAAATGATTAAGTACAACTAACCCCTAGCATTCAACATCACCTAATTTGACAAACAGTACACTAACCCTAGGGTTCAACAACACCTAGTTTGACAAACAGTACAACTAACCTTAGCATTCAACAACACCTAATTTGATAAACAATACACTAATCACAGAGTTCAACAACACCTAATTTGAACTAAATGACACGCAAACAGTATACAAATTGAACAATTATCACATCATAGCATTAAACAACACCTAATTTCTCTACTTCAATAGTAACAGTAACCCTAGCCCTAACCCTAGTCAAAGCAGTAGAGAGGGGAGAGGGGGAAGGGGAAGAAATCTCACTATACGCCGCCGAAGGATGATGTGAGGTGGTGGCTTCCCGTCAGATTGGCCTTCACCGCCGCGGCAAACGCTCTCGCCGCTGTGTATTCGACTGAATACTGCGACAACGCTATCTTTGTCGGTTGCTAGGTTCGAGCTCCTGCAAAGCTTGCCTGGCTTAGGATCCACGTCGCCTGTGTCACCGCCGGGCTGGCCGCCGCCACCACCTGGTTTTGCCAAAGTCGCCATATCTGGACTAAGGCCAACTCCAACGCGTGACCCCAAACACACGTTCGTTTCGTCCCCTTTTTCGTCTGTTTGGGGGTGGCAATGGGGTCGTGTCCACCCGGATTTCTGGATGCGGCGTCCGTGTGCCCAACGCGCAGCCGCATTTTGGCCGCATCTCGCCCACATACATTTTTTTGCAACACATATCTTTATTTTCATCATTGATTTTTGATACATTGGAGCACATCACCAAATCTCGACTAGAATAGCAAGACCAAACAAAACATGAACCACAAGAAGATATTTTAGAAGATATCCAACTTCCATAACTGCTCCCGTAAATTGGATTAGTGCCTTCTCGATACATTTATTGTTGATCTGCGGAGGCTCGATCTTGCATGTTTTTTCTTCTTCGAGTATAAAGAAGTAGACGTTACTTCTTCTTCGCATCTAGCCTCATCTCTAGCCTCCATTCTAGCAGCAAGTGCACGAATATCTATTAAATTGGGCTCTATCAATAGATCGATGTATTCTGTTTTCTATACCAAAAGTTGCATCCATCCTACACAATACATATATGAGTGTAAGCAAAAACGAGCCGAATCCGAAAGCACAATCGAAGCTAAACTAGCACATACCCCATCATTTGCGCACTTGACTAACACCCATCCGGGATGTTCTAGCGTTGTAGACATGCGGCGCAAAACCTTCCATGGACAGTCGTCGCACTTTATGAGCGGCAATGTCGCGTCGACGAGCCTTTGGGTCAGCACTGAGCCCGGACAATGGTCGTTCGTGTACTTGCCGGTGAACCGGCCACGGGTTCGATTCGAATGGCTAGAGGCAGAGTCAGTACCTGCATGCAGCCTGGGGGCCTTGCCGGGGCTTTGCGGCTCGGTACTCGGCCAATCCATGGCAGGGTGTGGTCTCCGACAGTCGGGGTGAGCTCAAATCCGCCCCCATTCGCTCCAAATCCGGCCGCTGGATGCGCTGAAATCAGGCGGCTGGGGGTGGACAACTCCGGGCGTTGAGTCAACGGGGGCTGCGAAAAGGAAGGGGCCTGGGCTTCGCGGCCGTGCTAGACAGCGCACGACCGAGAAAAATGGCGGCGGTGGCGGCTAGGGCGGGGCGGGGTGGGTGCGGTGCGGTTGGAGAGGGGGAGAAGTAGAAAAAGGGCGCATGTGTCACCGATGGACGGGTCAGGGGAGGACATGGGCACGCGCCACGCGCCGTCCGCGCGTGCCTGTTCGGCTGTAAACGTGACCCAACTTTGGGCCAGGAATGGGTCGAAAGCGGACGAAAAACGAACGACAGTCCATTTGCTCCCGCGTGTTGGGCGGCTTGTTCTGTCCGTTTGCCTCCAAACGGACGCCTCGGACCATTTGGGGTCGCTCGTTGGAGTTGGCCTAAAAGAGGGAACGAAGCGGGAAGGGGAAAATGCTGATGCAGTGGGAGGGGAAATGTACTTGGTCTGAACGACGTCGTCGAACACCTTCTAACGACGGGCGGGACGGCTCGTGTAGCCACATAGGCAGAAAACGGGCTCCATCTGTCATAAACACACTTAACATGGCCAAATTCGCCGATCGGTGGTTTTGGCGTAAAAATTACACAAGACGAGGTGTTTTCTACTAACCACTTCAATGTGGGCCAGGCCGCTCGCGCCCCTCTCCTCGTACAGCTCCGGGATCTCCACGCCGACGATTTGCTCCCTGCGGGCCTCACGGTAGCGCTCGTGGCCTCGCCGGTCGTCTGTCGCCGTCGCGCACGCCCGCATTCCCTCCCTCCCACCTCTTACCCCGTCGCGCGCACACGAGCCGCGCCGCCTCCAAGGGGGTCGTCCACACCTGCCCGTTGGCCCTGTCGTCTACCCCGCGCTCCCGTGCGTGGAGCCGGTGCCCCTCGCTGCCCTCCTCACCCTCGCCGTCGAGGTCTCAATCCCTGGCCGAATCAAAGGCGACCCCCCAAGTCAAGATTTACGCGGCAGCGACGCGCGGAGATGCCGACAAAAACAAAAACCAACGTCTCCCATCGCTTTCCCCTGGGCGGTCCCATCTACCACGTGGCGCGGTCTGATGGACGATCAACGGTTGAAGAGCGGTCGCGCGCGCCGTCTAGCAACTGGGCAGATTATTTCGGGTGTGAGATCTGAAAACCCGACCCGAAATTGCGGGCGCGAAACGAAATCGAGAGCGCGCGCGAATCGCGAAATCGAGGGGATACAAGCACGCAGAACGCAAAGAGTCAGGTGGGAGAGAAGAGGTCGGCCGCCTTGGTGCCATGGGGATGCTGTCGCTGAATCGCATCTTGTTAAAGCAGGAGCGGAGGCGACGCCTTCGGCGAATCCAAGCCCACAGTAAGTCACCTCTCTATCCTTCTCGGCCTCTCTGTTATTCATCTCTGCTGCTACGTTACTTACCGGGTGGGGGAGCCACCTCTGCAACGTTATCTTCATGGCCCCAATTGAAACCTATGCCTGTTCTTCGTAATTTTTGATTCATAGCCCTGTGAGACGAGCCTCTATAGCCGCCTCTGTTTCTCACATAAAAAAGGCTTTTTTTTATCTGGCAGCGGTTCGTGTTTGCTCACTGATTTAGGGGGGAAATCTCTCCTTTTCGAGCGAGGAGCAAACTGATACATTTTGTATCGACCTAATCACTCTCCCCAATGTTTAAATGACCATAGATATTAGTCCTTTTTTGGTGGAAGCCAAATTGACCAAAAATTGCTCCTTTTTTCATGTTTCGTGTGGAGTAACGTATTCATTTTTTGTTCAAATGCGGATGGCTTTGGTCGTTAGAAAAGACTACTTTGGGCAGAGATTTCAAGAGATTAAATGGGTATAGTAATCAAGCAATGATAATCGTGTGATGGTTTGAGAATACCAACTCAAACATTCCACTAAATGTGACATGATTTGACAAGTGGACGCAGAGGTAGCACCGTAGCAGGGGAGCCAATGCCTTGTTTAGTTGATATACGATCCAAGATAAGCCTTGGAGGTAGGAGAAACAAATGGTTGAGAAGGATCTTCATCCCACTGTCTGATGAGCTCCTCCATCATGTTTTTTCTTGAATTTAAGCGAGAGCATGTTAGTTATCTCGGCAAAAACTGGGTAAAAGAGAGAAGCAGAATTGCTGAGCGTGTGTGTTTGTATGCTCGAGTTGGTTGTTTCCTTCTGTTAACATCTGTATTACTCAGTGCTGTGTATTATGTGCTGCAGATGAATTGATTACTAAAGTGCCAGATAAAAAGGACTCACTCTGCCAACAAGATGATCAGTCACAGGGTGGTGATAGGTCGACATCTTCAGGGCCGAATCTACCTGAGGTATGGCATAAAACATTGATAATGGAAAATTGCTTGACCTATGCTGTCTGCATAAAATCGTGAACATATCTTCTAGTAGTATTTTCTTCTTTGTTGCTGTGACAGCGAAACTAACCTCTCAGTTGCTTATTACTGAGGCGATTTACATGGTCTGGCTTGTACTCTTGCAAATCAGCCTATGAGACTTCCTTTTTGGTACGATCAGATTACCTGGGCGCATTTGCGCTGTAAGCTATTCATTTGGCTCGCCATCAATAATTGATGTTGGATGGTGGACCTCCTGGCCAAAAGGAGGTTGCTGCATCCGGCTGCTTTCCCCTTGTGTGACCAAGTTGAGGAGTCAATTCAGCACATCCTTGTGCGGTGTGACTTTGCCCTGCAGGTCTGGTCTTGTATTTTTCCAAAGACTAGGCCTAATTGCTGTTGCTCCACAACCCACCACTGGCCGGTTCTCAAGTTGGTGGTGCCAAGTTCTCAATCAAGTTCCCAAAGAACTCCGAAAAGGGCTTAAGTACCTCATTATCTTGGTGGCTTGGGAAATATGGAAGCATCAGAACAATTGCATTTTCAATGGCACTAGGCAAAATGTTTTCATGGTGTTGCTGACAGTTGCTAATGAATGCACCCTCTGGTGTTCAGCTAGAGCTTTGGCGCTTCGGCAGCTTTTGTGTGGGCTACTTACCTTGGACAATTAGGCTTGTCCTTTGTCTGAGTTTTGGTCATTTTGTTTCCTGTGGTGTGAGTTCTTAGCTTGTTCCTTAGAGGTGTGTCTTGGGGTGTGTTTGGGTTGAGGAAGTTTCTGTCTTCAGCCTTGTACATATTTCTTTCTTCTTAATGAAGTGATATGCAGCCCTCCTGCGTGTTTGACAAAAATATCTTTATGATTGCTTTGCATGTCAACGTTATTTCTGTCCTTTTGCTACTGGGTTTATTTGTTGCAAGCTATTGCACAAAGCACCATTCCTTGACTGTAACAAATGTACATAAACCTATATTATTGGCTACTCTAGGTTTTGTTAAAAAAATATGGAATTGGTTGAAAAAAAGGTTAAGGGAAATTTCTTAGTGATAGCAGTCGATTATATAAATTACAATGAAGTGTTCTGTAGGAAAGCCACCTACATTACTCTTATATAGAGAAGGAACCTCTATGCACAAGCTGAACTAATCTACCACAATTACATTTCAATGCACTTATCTTACTCCATGTGCATCACATTACAAGCGTGAACAGATCACATGGGATATACATTTTCTCTGTATGGTTTCTTAATTTTTTGTAAAAAAAGTGTTTGCCTTTACAATCCCAGTGATCAACTATTTTTTCCATGTCTGTGCAGGATATCTGGTGCCTTGTACATTCCCTAATGCCATTGTGTGATTCTGCCCACTCTGCCTGTGTGTCTCGCACATTTCTACGTTCTTGGAGATGCCACCCCAAGCTTATCTTCAGTGAGGAAACTGTTATGACCGGCCAGGTCTATGGCCGCCGCAGGCCCAACAGGCAGGCTTAGGCCCGCAAGTTATCTTAGTTTTATTCAGATTAGGCAAGTTATCTCAGGATTGATTCTTCTACAAGTTATCTAGGATATAAATATAGATTGTAAGACTCTTTTGGATGCAAGCAATAAAGACTATTATTATCTTTTGTTGCCCGGCTCCTAGAGGAGCCGGAAACCCTAGCCGCCGCAGCCTAGCCGCCGCCGCCCTCAACCCTAGCCGCGACGGCGCCCTGCCGCTGGCGCGCCCGCTCCTCGCCGCGCCCACTTCCTCCTTGCCCCTACAACCTACGCAGTAGAGCCGGTAGGAACCCTAGTCCTACCAATTTGGTATTCAGAGACCACGTTGCGATCATGTCGATGCCGCCATCACCGCCGCCGCTGCCCGTCGGCACCACCGTGCCCATGACGACGGCGCCAAGCATCACCGCGCCGACCGCATCCGCCGGGACCTCGCTGGCGTGTCCCGTCTCCTCCTTGGCACCACCTGCACCGGCGTCTCCGGGCGCATCTCCACCATCGCCGCTGGCCGCCTTGTCTCCGGAGCAACTCGCCGCCACGCTACATCACCTCGTCACCGCCGTCCACGGGCTTCAGCTCCACCAGCAATATGGGGCCGGGGCCTATGCTCAACCGCCATCGGCCCCGATCGCCGCCCCTGGTCTTCTCCTACAGCAGCAGCCGCAGTACGGGGGCGGGAAGAGCCCCTTCGCGCCACCACCAGGACCGTACCAGGGCGCGGCCGCGTACGGCGGGCCCCTGTTCGGGCCGATCCAGGCGGGATTGGCATCCGGGCCAGCGCCGACCGCGGCGCCCCTCTGGCCTTTGCCGCCCGGCAGCCTCGGCCGCCTCCTGGTTGCAGCAGCCGCCGTCCACCCATGGCCGTTGCAGCAGTCGCCGTCCACCGCATGGCCGGTCCAGCAGCCGCCGCCGACGGCGTCCCAGGGCCTGCTTCCACCGCCGTTCTCCGCGCCCATCATCCGGGACCACTCGGGCGCGGCCTCGACTACCGGGTTACCGATCCATCAGGTCCGGTTTCCCCCGTCCCCGTCCCCCCTGCCAGCATGGGCGGCGGGGTCTTCGCCTTCACCGGTCTACACCACGACCCCGGTTGAGCCGACTCCGTTTCCGCAGTTCGGCGGGCCATCCGGCCCCGCCGGCCAGTACCCAAACTACTCCGATCAGGCACCTCCGGCTTCACTCTTCCGAGCCCCCGCGCCTGCTCAGGCACGGCGGGCCGCAGCAGACACCGCCGCGGTTCGCCAAACTCGACTTCGCCACCTACGAGGGCACGGAGGATCCCCCTCAACTGGCTCAACCAGTGCGAACAGTTCTTTCGAGAGGGCAGCGGACGCTCGCTTCAGATCACCTGGCTCGCGTCCTATCATCTTCGAGGCGCAGCACAGACCTGGTACTACGCCTCGAGCAGGACTGAGGGCGGCATGCCCACCGTGGGAGCGCTTCCGGGAGCTCTGTCTTCTCCGTTTTGGGCCTCCTATCCGCGGGAGCCGACTGGCGGCCCTCGGCCGTTTACCATTCACATCTACGGTGCAGGACTACGCTGATCGCTTCCAGGCCCTGGCATGCCACGCGTCGGGCGTCTCCGCGACCCAGCGCGCCGAGCTCTTTGTGGGGCAGCTGCCGGACCATATCCGCGTGGACGTCGAGCTCCGGGATCCCCCCGACCTCCAGACGGCCATGTACTACGCCCGGGCCTTCGAGCAGCGGGCCCAGGCACTGCAGCAGCCACTCGGACGGAGCGGCCGCCAGCCCAGTCGGCCAGCACCGACTTCCTCAGCCCCGGGTCGGCCTCTCCCAGCCGCGACGGCCACACCCCCGGCCGCCACACGGCCCTTCCGTCGGCTGTTCACCGGCCGAGCAGTAGGAGCGTCGCCGTGAGGGTCTCTGCTTCAACTGCGATGAGCCCTATACGCCGACCCATGTCTGCCCCCGCCTCTTTTATTTAGAGACGGTCGACTACACCGAGGAGAACAACGACTCGCCCGACCCGTTACATCCGCCTGCGGCGCCCGAGGACGCGGCCGCGGATTCCGCAGCGACGGCGTGTGTCGTCTCCCTTCACGCCCTGGCCGGCATCCGGGGCGAGCAGACCATGCTGCTGCCGGTGACGATCCATGGCGAGCGCCTGGTGGCCCTGCTAGATACGGGCTCCACACACAACTTTCTGCCCGAATCGACCATGCGTCACTCACGCTCAAGGAAATTCCCTATAATTTCCGGTTGGTATGACGAGCACATCTTGTGAGATGGAGTCTCCATTGGGGAGCATGCCTTTATAATCACCAAGCTCGATCTTGTTTCGTTCGCGCAATACTCTATCAGGTTTGACGCACGCATTCCTGAACGAGACACACAGGCCAGACGGCGTTGTCTGACACACACTATCTACACATAGGACCTGAATCACCTCATAAATAATTTCGAAGAAGTAGTTTCTTCGAGTTCCTTAGGTGAATCCCCGTCACTTTCGGCCCGCCAACACTGCACGCCGGCGACTTTCCACAAGCCCGATGAACGACGTCCTATCCGACCCTAAATTACGGCTGTTGCGTGTGCTTACATTTCTTTGATGACATCTATCGTATACTACGGCGCTTCGATCTCTCGAACAAGGCCGACACTCTCCAGCACGATCTGCACCGTGGAATGTGCTTCACGAGCTTTCCGGGCCGCACCGACCTCCACCTAACGCTCATATTTGGAGTGGGTCTGAGTTTACGGGAACACCTAACCGCGCCTTCCATACGTACCTTCAGGCCCACATGTCTCTCGCCATATACGCAGATGGCATAGGCGAGCGGCCGATGAAGACGGGTGGACGGAGCACCGATGCATCCTGCCTATACGCCACATGCAAACACTCCCTAGGTTTGCAATACAACTTTGGCGCAACTCCGGAGGTCTCCTCTCGTGAAACCCATCTGGCTAGTATCACAGACTGGCCTCGGAGAGAAAATTAACACACCGGGAGTTCGGATCATCGCGGCGCCCCTCCAGAAGACCGAAAAGGTCGACATGCTACTACCGGAAGTCGGATAGAGAGTTTCGGACTCATCGCGGCGCCCCTCACGCGGAGGTGCTTCACGCCTTCGCCTGGGACGAGGCGACGACGGGTTCGAGGCCCTCAAGGGGGCCCTCACGACGGGCCCCGTCCTCCAGATGCCCGACTTCGACCGCCCGTTCGTGGTGGACTGTGACGCCTCGGGCGCCGGGTTCGGCGCCGTACTTCATCAGGGCGATGGGCCCCTCGCCTTCTTCAGCCGGCCTTTCGCTCCGCGCCATCTTAAGTTGGCCGCTTACGAGCGGGAGCTCATTGGCCCTCGTCCAGGCCGTGCGTCATTGGCGGCCATACTTGTGGGGGCGGACCTTCCACATTCGCACGGACCACTACAGCCTGAAGTTCTTGCTGGATCAACGGCTGTCGACCGGTTGCCGCAGCACCAGTGGATCAGCAAGCTCTTCGGCTTCGACTTCTCCGTCAGTAGTCGGGCCGACTTTGAACATAGTGGCCGACGGCAATATAAGTCGTACGAGTATCTAAGGGAGGTGGGGAGTTATAAGAGGTAACTGCCGTCTTTTAATCTGAGAGGTGCCCACTGAAAATAAGCTCATATCCCCAACATGAGGTCTTAACACCGTGGCCGACGCGCTGTCCCGTCGCGATTCCGACCATCGCGGCCACCGCCGACGCGTTACCGCCGGGACGGCCCTGTGCATCCGCTCCGGGCCATCGTTCGGTCTCTTCACCGACATTCGACGCGCCACTGCGACGGCCGATGACGCCGCACTTCTTCAGCAGCAGCTCGCGGCCGGCGACTTGGAGGAGCCCTGGTGCTTCTCTGACGGACTGCTCCTGCATGGACGCCGGATCTTTGTTCCGGCGCATGATGATCTCCGTCACCAGGTGTTGCAGCTCGCTCACTTGGCGGGCCATGAGGGTGTGCAGAAAACCCTCCATAGTCTTCGCGCCGACTTCTACATCCCTGGCGATCGTGCCCTGGTCCGCGACTGGGTTCGGTCTTGTCAGACTTGCCAGCGCAACAAGACAGACCTCTGAGGCCGGCGGGGCTCCTTCAGCCCTTGGAGGTGCCGTCTCAGGTTTGGGCGGATATCTCCTTGGACTTCATCGAGGGCCTTCCCGAATGGGTGGCAAGTCGATCATTCTCACGGTGGTCGACCGCTTTTCCAAGATAAAGGGCAGTTTAAGATATGGTAATCCTGATGAATATTGTTTGAGTATGAAAGTAGATATTTAGTGAGCAATTATGCGGACTACGATCAGTAACACTGAGAATTTTAATGTCTCAGGTTTGGGCGGATATCTCCTTGGACTTCATCGAGGGCCTTCCCAAGGTAGGGGGCAAGTCAGTCATCCTCACGGTGGTCGATCGCTTCTCTAAGTACGCCCACTTCATCGCGTTGGGCCATCCGTACACAGCGGCATCCGTGGCCCGGCTTTCTTGAAGGCAGAGTCTACACGGGTTCCCGACGTCGATCGTCAGTGATCGGGACCCAGTCTTCACGGGCCATGTCTGGCGCGACCTCTTCAGGATGGCGGGTGTCCAGCTCCGCCTGAGTACGGCGTTCCATCCTCAGACGGACGGTCAGTCTGAGGTGGTTAACAAGGTCATTGCCATGTATTTGCGTTGTGACAGGTGATCGGCCTCGCGCTTGGGTGGACTGGCTCTCTTGGGCGGAGTACTGCTACAACACACTTCTCTATCACTCCGCCCTGCGCGCGTACGCCATTTGAGGTGGTCTATGGTCGACCACCCCCGCCTATACTTCCGGTCGACCCGGCGACGGCTCGGACAGCGGTTGCGGGTGACCTTATCCGCACCCGTGATGAGATGTTGGCTGAGGTCCGTCAGCGTCTCCTTCAGGCCCAGCAGACGGCCAAGCACTACTACGACGATCATCATCGCGAGGCGGAGTTCGCAGTAGGTGACTGGGTGTGGCTGCGTCTTCTCCACCGCTCTACGCAGTCATTGGACCCGCGCGCAAAGCGCAAGCTTGGTCCTAGCTACGTCGGGCCCTTCCCTGTCGTGGAGCGCATTGGGAAGGTGGCCTATCGTCTTCAGCTTCCAGCCCGCGCCGCATCCACGACGTGTTCCATGTGGGGCTGCTCAAGCCTTTCCGTGGCGAGCCACCGGCGGCTCCTCCGCGCTTCTCCAACCGCCGATGGTCGCATTCTTCCAGAGCCAGCAAAGGTGTTGCAGGCTCAGCTCCGTCGTGGCGTCTGGTTCATCCTTAATTCAGTGGGCGGGCCTTCCGGAGGAGGAGGCTACTTGGGAGCAGCGTGAGGATTTCCGTCAACACTATCCAGACTTTCAGCTCGAGGACGAGCTGTTTGCGCAGGCGGGGAGAGATGTTATGACCGGCCAGGTCTATGGCCGCGCAGGCCCAACAGGCAGGCTTAGGCCCGCAAGTTATCTTAGTTTTTATTTTCAGATTAGGCAAGTTATCTTAGGTTGATTCTTCTACAAGTTATCTAGGATATAAATATAGGTTGTAATGCTCTTTTTGAAGGCAAGCAATAAGAAGAATATTATCTCCTATTGCCCGGCTCCCTGAGGAGCCGGAACCCTAGCCGCCAACAGCCCTAGCCACCGCCCTTCTCCTAGCCGCGACGGCGCCCTGCCGCCGGCGCGCCCGCTCCTCGCCGCGCCCACTTCCTCCTTGCCCCTACAACCTACGCAGTAGAGCCGGTAGGAACCCTAGTCCTACCAGAAACACTAGGTTTGAAACAGAAGGAAGGACGAAATATCAATATAGCATGGGATTTCACTAGCAGAGTTAATCAAATTCTGAAAAATCACTCAGACACCGGTGTGAAGATACTCGAGTTTGTAATCAATAATCGTCACAATGTCAACACATGTCAGCTAAATAGTTGGCTCCAGAAAGCTGTCACACCAGGGATTGAAAAAATCACCCTTTTTCTGCCTATGGAATATAGGGAAGAGTACAACTTCCCGTGCTCAGTTTTATTTGATGGGCGTGGAAACTCAATTTGGTATCTTAACCTCACCAATTGCGCCTTCCGTCCCGTGGCTGGATTTGATTGCTTGAGAAGCCTGACAAAGCTGCGTCTTTATGGAGTTTGTATCAGGGGGGATGAGTTAGGGCATCTTATTTCCAATTGTTTTGCTTCGGAGGAGTTGCAAGTCTGGTGTTGCATGGAGCTAATCTGCTTGACGATACCATTCTGGCTGCAGCGGCTTAGTTGTTTGACTGTCAGAGTGCGATATGCTGCGAGTGATAGAGAGCACAGCTCCAAACCTCACCACTTTAGACTTCTTTGGTGAACCAGTACAACTTGTGCTTAGAGAATCATCAAAGGTAAAAAACTTGAAAGTGGGGTATTCATATAAGCCCAATGCTATAAGTTATGCTATCACTAAGCTACCTTCTATTGTGCCACATCTTCAGACTCTTACTATATACTCGTCTTCTGAGGTATTCTCTGAAGCTTCAAATTATTATATTCCAGTGTTTCTGACTTGTAAGAAGGAATATGATTAATTCGAGATATCTTTGTGCAGACGGTTAATACCCCAATGGTAGCTGACAAATTCCTTGACATAAAGCACTTGAATATTCACCTTGGTGAGGATTATGATGACGCTGTTACCCCGACCTATGATTATTTATCCTTGGCTTTGTTTCTGGATGCTTGTCCTGTCCTGGAGAGTTTCACCTTAATTGTGAGTTTACTGTTCACGCTTCAAAGGTGTCTAGTATCTGCTGCGGAGACATTTAATTTGGCTGGCAATAATATTTGATGCTATGCAGGTAGATCAGAGTGATATGCAGCATGATTCGGTTTTTGGGAATCCCTCCTTGTTTTTGAGGCAGATTCTTCAACACAAGCATGAGAGGCTCAAGAAGGTGCAGATCATTGGCTTCTGCTCTGCAAAGAGCATGGTTGAGCTAACATGTGATATTCTCAAGAATGCAACATCACTTGAGAGCCTCACTCTGGACTGTGTATTTGGTGCGGGTACGGGGGCCATTAGTGATTCTGTTAGGTGTGGTCCCTCAAAATCCGATAAATGCTGGATCAGAAGCCGAACTATGATCTTGGAAGCACATAAAGCACTCGGGGCCATCAAAACGTACATCCTGGAGAGAGTTCCCCCTGCAGTCAAGTTAAATGTTGGGGGGCCTTGTACCGGTGCCAAGCTATGGATGTGATGCTTTAGTTTTTAATGTTGCAGATGCTGTCATCGTCATTGTTCAGTATTGTTTATAGCTAGTATATGCAACGCCAAATGTGTTGTCAAAGTTTTTCTATGCTATGCACCTTATTGGCGTCTCTTAACACTGCAAGTTGATTGTTACTCCACCTAAATTAGAGCCCAGGCCAGCTATGCAAATACATTTTGGCGTGTTTGGTTCTAAAGTATTTTTAAGTATTCCAAGAATACCAAAGTATCTTGGAAACCTATTGTTTCAAGTACTTCAACCTTAGTTCCAAATTACAACACTTATTATTGACGGTAGTGTGTTTGGCAATAATAAAGTACATAGCACTGTATTTGTTCACCGTCCTCTCCGTTTGTTACCGGATTGACTAGTCAAGATGAATAAATTTGGCGCTCAAACCACCAAATTCAGCAACTAATTTGTGATATTGAAGCAGAAAAATACAGCTCAATCAATTGATTAACCAAACAATGACACAATTTCCAAAAAAAAAAACCAAACAATGACACTCTTTGCACGAGCTGCTCTCAGATGGTAGCACTCATGAGGATGTATATCGGGTGCATGCACCTATTTCTTTTGAACGGGTCTAGCGAGCCGCTCGCTACACGTTCGGAGTGGCTGGCCATATTTGAAAATAGCGTGTTCTCTCTGATCTCTACTACTTATAAAAGAGCAAACATTATCTTCTTTAAACACACCTCATAAAACTTACATGATCCATTACGACCACATGATTAGACCCTCTAATCTAAATTCAATCTAACGGTTAGCCTTAACCTAATTCGTTGCACTTAGCAATTTATATCGACTGATTGTACTTCACCGCAAAGGAACTCTACGCCTCATCGAACTTATAAACCTCGCTAGCCTACCCGGCTATACGAGGCACTTGCGCGCGCTGCGCTTTGTGGATCGCACGATCGTTTGCTTGTAGTATGATTTTTACTGGTGGCAATCACTGAGCCGTTCAATCAAATTACACGTTATCAGTTTCATCGAGAGTCAATGACGGGTGGGACAAGTTAAGCAATGAGCTAGACAACGAAGTGGATCTGCTTTCGATTCTACGTGTGAAAAGAAACCCAATGTGCGGGGCGTGGGGCGAAAACCTAGACCACCAATCCGTTCCTTCCTCGAGCCCCGCGTCCTGGCCCGCTTGACCGTCTCCCATTCGCCCCTCCCCTCTTCCCAGGAACTCCACCTCCGCCGTGCCCCTCCTTCTCCCCTTCACTTCTCTCTTCTCCAAGCATGTGGTCGCCGTTGCCTTTCCTCTAGCCACACATCACCTCCCATTCCTGATCTGATGTTGTTGTGCGTGGTGGTTTCAGACCGGGCACGTCACGGTCACGGAAGAGTAGGGGAGGCATGGTGTTGACACACGAACACGTCACGTGTACCCTAAACGCCGGGGGTGATGCACCGCAGCTCACGTCGAAGGAGACCCGACCAACAGCGCGATACGCAAGGACAGTCGGCGGGTGCTTTTTAGACCCGAAACCCCGCACACCCGAGAGGGATCCCGTCAGGGAGTGCAGCGGCAATGGGTTGCCCTAGGTCGATTCGCCCGCCCCTAGAGCCTCGGGATTCGCATCTCTCAAACTCGAGAAGCAGGAAGAACGAAAGAGAAAAAATGGTAGAGAGATAAAACGTAGATGAAAAAGTAGTATATTGATTTGTTCGATTGTGTGTTGTTTCAATCGGCCGTCACCTCTAACATATATAAGAGGCGGCTGGACTTCCCGTACAAGTAAAGGATTCATCTAGGCTTTTCTTACAAGAAAATTATATCAATTCACGTCCTACAACATTAGTTCTAGTCCAACTCGGATTCAACCCGAATCTGGCCCAAACTTCTGTCTTGTTCCTTGTACAGGCCGTGGAATTTGCATATGACCTGTAACACCCCGGATGTAATTTACCTTATCTATATTCCAACTCTTTGCCGTTTTCCGCACTAAGTTATTTATTTCCTCGTTGTCGGGTTTTTTGTCTCGTGTGTTTGTCTTTGTCATGCATCACCGTAATCATGTCATCATGTGCATTGCATTTGCATACGTGTTCGTCTCATGCATCCGAGCATTTTCCCGTTGTCCGTTTTGCATTCCGGCGCTCCTATGTCCTCCGGTGTCCCTTTCTACCTCTTTTCGTGTGCGGGTGTTAAACATTTCGGATTGGACCGAAGACTTGTCATGCGGCCTTGGTTTACTACCGTAGACCGCCTGTCAAGTTTCGTCCATTTGGACTTCGTTTGATACTCCAACGGTTAACCGAGGACCAAAAAGGCCTCGTGTGTGTTGCAGCCCAACACCTCTCCAAAGTGGCCCAAAACCACCTAAACCTCCTCCATCATAGAGATCGTTCGATCACGATCGCGTGGCCGAAACCGGCTCAATTTGGAGCCTCCTAGCTCCTCTACTCTATAAATAGATCATCTCCCAAAAATCCCGGGTCTCCTCTCCCCCTAACCCTAGAAACCTCCTCGCGCCGCGCCGGACATGTCCGATCCGGCCGGACAAGCCGCCGCCGGCGGCCACTGAGGCGTCGCCACGTGGCAACGTTGGCCGCCTCCCGCGCGTGAGGCCCGTCGAGCCCGCTCGCGGCCCCCGCGGCCCACATCGTGTCCGCCGCCGCCTGCCTCTATCCTCGCCCGAGCCGACGAGCTCCGGTCTGGTGACTAGCATAAGCATGCAAAGTAGCTTACTCAATGATGCTGATTTCAGGGACTTAGGATTATTCTAAGTCCTTGTCCTGATATTGTTTTTATGCCATATGTTCATGTTGTTTCCTAGTGATCCGTGCCTCTTTTGAGGATGATTAGTAAGGATGTTTTGTTAATATTGTTGTGCTCTATCCATCCATGTATTTTTTTTGCATTTATGGAGCAACCTAGCTTGAGTCAATCGAGATCTACTTTTGCTATAAAATGTTCCTGGCAGGTTGTTGACATGTTTAGCGATTTTGCCAAGGATGTTGCTATTGATCCGTGCATGCTATGATGTTGTTATTGCCATGTATAGCTTCTATGCCATGTCTTCTTGACGGGTGTATGCTTAGTTTGTCATGCAATGCCTCGTAGTGAGTGCATCGATCTCGTAAACATGCCTACTTGTTAATCTGTTTGCATGCTCCAGTTTTTCACTAAGTCTGAATCTGTTTATGTTTTTTTGCTATGTTCACATGCTTGCAATTGTATTTTCTGATCCCTTTTGGCTCAAGGTCACTAAGGGACTTTTGTTATGTGCTTAGAGTAGCTTCATGCCATGCCTTTCTTTGCCATGATGTGTTCCTGTAGCATGTAGTTTTCATGCTCTAAAGTTTGCTTCCTGATGATAAATTCCTGACATGCTGTTAATTTCACTAAGTCTGAAACCAGTAATCATTTGCACTTTTGCCATGCTTGTTTGAACCTGTTAATGGATTAATTATCCGTAGCTCAGTGTTCATCTTTTGTCAAGCATCATGAGTGGATCCCTTCCATGTATTTTGTTTCTATGTTTTAGTGCTGTAGCATATTTATCTTGGTGCATTTAGATGGTCACTTGCTGATTATCGCAGACCGATGCCATATTTGTTTTGCTTGCCATTTCCAAACCGTGCATCCGATTCCGGTGATCTTTATATCGATTTCAACCGAAATCAACTCACATTTCTAGTGGCACTCTTGGATTTCCAAGTTGAGGCCAGGTTCAATCATTCCTTTGCAAATCATGCATATGCATCACATATCGCATCCCGCATATCATACCATGTTTGCATCATGTTGTTTGTGCATTACACGTGGTTGATTGTGTTCTTTTGCTTGTTGTTCTTGCTTGGGAAGAGCCAGGAGACGAGTTCGTGAACGAGGAGCCCATTGAGTTCGCTTACGAGGATCAAGGCAACTCTGAGAACTTTGCAGGCAAGATGACCATACCCTCGAAATCACTTCTATCTTTGCTTGCTAGATGCTCGCTCTTTTGCTATGCCTATGCTACGATACCTACCACTTGCTTATCATGCCTCCCATATTGCCATGTCAAATCTCTAACCCACCATGTCCTAGCAAACCGTTGTTTGTCTACGTTACCGCTTTGCTCAGCCCCTCTTATAGCGTTGCTAGTTGCAGGTGAAGATTGGAGATCGTTCCTTGTTGGAACTTGTTTATTGTTGAGATATCACCATATTATCTTGTTTATCTTAATGCACCTATATACTTGGTAAAGGGTGGAAGGCTCGGCCTTATGCCTAGTGTTTTGTTCCACTCTTGCCGCCCTAGTTTCCGTCATATCGGTGTTATGTTTCCGGATTTTGCGTTCCTTACACAGTTGGGTTATAATAGGAACCCCTTGACAGTTCACCTTGAATAAAAATCCTCCAGCAATGCCCAATCTTGGTTTTAGCATTCGCCACCTAGCCTCTTTTTCCCTTGGGTTTCCGGAGCCCGAGGGTCATCTTTATTAAACCCCCCGGGCCAGTGCTCCTCTGAGTGTTGGTCCAAACTAGAGCTCCTTGAGTGCCACCTCGGGGAAACTCGAGGTCTGGTTTTAGTTGTACGGATGCTTCATCTGAGTGTGCCCTGAGAACGAGATATGTGCAGCTCCTATCGGGATTTGTCGGCACATTCGGGCGGTGTTGCTGGACTTGTTTTACCATTGTCGAATGTCTTGTAACCGGGATTCCGAGTCTGATCGGAGTCTTGGAGAAGGAATATCCTTCGTTGACCGTGAGAGCTTGTGATGGGCTAAGTTGGGACACCCCTGCAGGGATTTGAACTTTCGAAAGCCGTGCCCGCGGTTATGGGCAGATGGGAATTTGTTAATGTCTGGTGTAGATAACTGAAACTTAACTTAATTAAAATGAACATCCGCTGGTGTAACCGTGATGGTCTCTTCTCGGCGGAGTCCGGGAAGTGAACACGGTGTTGGAGTAATGCTTGACGTAGGTTGTTCTAGGATCACTTCTTGATCATAGTTGTTCGACCGTGCTTTTGCCTTCTCTTCTCGCTCTCTTTTGCGAATATGTTAGCCACCATATATGCTAGTCGCTTGCTGCAGCTCCACATCATACCTGCCTTACCTATAAGCTTAAATAGTCTTGATCGCGAGGGTGTGAGATTGCTGAGTCCCCGTGACTCACAGATACTTCCAAAACCAGATGCAGGGACCGATGATACCGCTCCAGATGACATGACCGAGCTCAAGTGGGAGTTCGATGAAGACTCTCGTCGTTACTATGTGTCTTTCCCAGATGATCAGTAGTGGTGCCCAGTTGGGGCGATCGGGGACTTTGTCGCATTTGGGGGTTGATCTTTATTTTGGTACCGTAGTCGGACCCTGAGTGTATTGGATGAATGTAATGACTTATTTATGTATTTGTGTGACGTGGCGAGTGTAAGCCAACTATGTACCTTTCCCCTTTATTTATTGTACATGGGTTGTTTGCGAAGATTACCTCACTTGCGACATTGCTTTCAATGCGGTTATGCCTTCTAAGTCGTGCTTCGACACGTAGGAGATATAGCCGCATTGAGGGCGTTACAAGTTGGTAATCAGAGCCTTCCCCGACCTTAGGAGCCCCCTGCTTGATCGAATCGTTGGCGTTGTTGAGTGTAGAAAAATGTTTTGAGTCATTTAGGATTATATATATCGGAGAGTTTGGAATTCTTTTTACTCCTCAGTCCCTTCGTCGCTCTGCACCCCGGATGTAATTTACCTTATCTATATTCCAACTCTTGCCGTTTCCGGCACTAAGTTATGTTATTTCCTCGTTGTCGGGTTTTTGTCTCCGTGTGTTTTGTCTTTGTCATGCATCCCATATCATGTCATCATGTGCATTGCATTTGCATACGTGTTCGTCTCATGCATCCGAGCATTTTCCCCGTTGTCCGTTTTGCATTCCGGCGCTCCTATGTCTCCGGTGTCCCTTTCTACCTCTTTTCGTGTGCGGGTTAACATTTTCGGATTGGACCGAGACTTGTCATGCGGCCTTGGTTTACTACCGGTAGACCGCCTGTCAAGTTTCGTATCATTTGGACTTCGTTTGATACTCCAACGGTTAACCGAGGGACCGAAAAGGCCTCGTGTGTGTTGCAGCCCAACACCCTTCCAAAGTGGCCCAAAACCCACCTAAACCTCCTCCATCATCTAGAGCGTTCGATCACGATCGCGTGGCCGAAAACCGCAATTTGGAGCTTCCTAGCTCCCTCTACCTCTATAAATAGATCCCTCCCCAAAAATCCCGGATCTTCCCTCCCCTAAACCCTAGAAAATTCGCTCGCCCGCCGCCGGACAGTGTCCGTCCTGGACAACCGCCGCCGGCGGCATCTGAAGGCGTCGCCAGTTGGCAGACGTCGGCGCCTCCGCGCGTCTGAGGCCGTCGGAGGCGCCACGCTCGCGGCCCCCGCGCCACCACATCCGGTGTCGCCGCCGCCTGCTCTCCTTTCCTCGGCCCGAGCCGTACGAGCTCACGGTTCGCCGCATCCGCCCGCGGTCGCCATCACCAGGCACCTCGCCGACCACCGGGCGACCGCCGCCCTTCCTCCGGCGCCGCCCCACCTCGCCGGCTCTCCCCGACCTCGCCCACCTCCCCGACCATCGGTCGCGGCGCCGACCACCCCGCCCTCGCGCCCCGGATCCGGCTCCCTCTCCTTCCTCCTCCTCGGAACGACAAGTCCGGCGACTCTCCGGCGAACTTCGATCTCCGCGCTGCTACAGTGGATCTAGATCTAGATCTCGCGGTTGACTTTTTCCTTCCGAAACCCTAGATTTTTGCATACTTTGACATGCCATAACTCTGCATCCGTAGCTCCGATTCGTGCGTGTAGCATATCAAAATATTCGTCTCGACGAGTACATCATTTCATCTCATTGCATCATTTTCATTTGAGCTCATCTTGATGCCCGAAATGCTGTTGGAAGAGGGCTATGTGATGATTATGTCAGATCCGTTTTAGCAAATGGCCTTTTGTCTTTTTTGCCATGATTAATGTGTGCATGCTATGATCCTGAGCTTTACATGTGTTTTGTTAAATGCCATGTCATCTTTACAGGGGTGTATGCCATGTATTTTTGTGATCTTTATGGTGACTAGCATAAGCATGCAAAGTAGCTTACTCAATGATGCTGATTTCAAGGACTTAGGATTATTCTAAGTCCTTGTCCTGATATTGTTTTTCTGCCATACGTTCATGTTGTTTCCTAGTGATCCGTGCCTCTTTTGAGGATGATCAGTAAGGATGTTTTGTTAATATTGTTGTGCTCTATCCATCCATGTATTTTTTGCATTTATTGAGCAACCTAGCTTGAGTCAATCGAGCTCTACTTTTGCTATAAAATGTTCCTGGCAGGTTGTTGACATGTTTAGCAATTTTGCCGAGGATGTTGCTATTGATCCGTGCATGCTATGATGTTGCTATTGCCATGTCTAGCTTCTATGCCATGTCTTCTTGATGGGTGTATGCTTATTTTGTCATGCAATGCCTCGTAGTGCATGCATCGAGCTCGTAAACATGCCTACTTGTTAATCTGTTTGCATGCTCCAGTTTTTCACTAAGTCTGAATCTGTTTATGTTTTTTATGCTATGTTCACATGCTTGCAATTGTATTTTCTGATCCCATTTGGCTCAAGGTCACTAAGGGACTTTTGTTATGTGCTTAGAGTAGCTTCATGCCATTCCTTTCTTTGCCATGATGTGTTCCTGTAGCATGTAGTTTTCATGCTCTAAAGTTTGCTTCCTGATGATAAATTTCTGACATGCTGTTAATTTCACTAAGTCTGAAACCATTAATCATTTGCACTTTTGCCATGCTTGTTTGAACCTGTTAATGGATTAATTATCCATAGCTCAGTGTTCATCTTTTGTCAAGCATCATGATTGGATCCCTGACATGTATTTTTTTCTATGTTTTAGTGCTGTAGCATATTTATCTTGGTGCATTTAGATGGTCACTTGCTGATTATCGCAGACCAGTGCCATATTTGTTTTGCTTGCCATTTCCAAACCGTGCATCCGATTCCGGTGATCTTTATATCAATTTCAACCGAAATCAACTCACCTTTCCAGTGGAACTCTTGGATTTCCATTTTGAGACCAGGTTCAATCATTCCTTTGCAAATCATGCATATGCATCACATATCGCATCCCGCATATCATACCATGTTTGCATCATGTTGTTTGTGCATTGCACGTGGTTGATTGTGTTCTTTTGCTTGTTGTTCTTGCTTGGGAAGAGCCGGGAGACGAGTTCGTGAATGAGGAGCCCGTTGAGTTCGCTTACGAGGATCAAGGCAGCTCTGAGAACTTTGCAGGCAAGATGACCATACCCTCGAAATCACTTCTATCTTTGCTTGCTAGATGCTCGCTCTTTTGCTATGCCTATGCTACGATACCTACCACTTGCTTATCATGCCTCCCATATTGCCAAGTCAAATCTCTAATCCACCATGTCCTAGCAAACCGTTGTTTGGCTATGTTACCGCTTTGCTCAGCCCCTCTTATAGCGTTGCTAGTTGCAGGTGAAGATTGGAGATCGTTCCTTGTTGGAACTTGTTTATTTTTGGGATATCACCATATTATCTTGTTTATCACCCGCAAAAAAAAATTATCTTGTTTATCTTAATGCACCTATATACTTGGTAAAGGGTGGAAGGCTCGGCCTTATGCCTAGTGTTTTGTTCCATTCTTGCCGCCCTAGTTTCCGTCATATCGGTGTTATGTTCCCGGATTTTGCGTTCCTTACACGGTTGGGTTATATTGGGAACCCCTTGACAGTTCGCCTTGAATAAAAATCCTCCAACAATGCCCAACCTTAGTTTCACCATTCGCCACCTAGCCTCTTTTTCCCTTGGGTTTCCGGAGCCCGAGGGTCATCTTTATTAAACCCCCCGGGCCAGTGCTCCTCTGAGTGCTGGTCCAAACTAGAGCCCCTTGCAACGCCACCTCGGGGAAACTCGAGGGCTGGTTTTAGTTGTACGGATTGCTTATCTGGGTGTGCCCTGAGAACGAGATATGTGTAGCTCCTATCGGGATTTGTCGGCACATTCGGGCGGTGTTGCTGGACTTGTTTTACCATTGTCGAGGATGTCTTGTAACCGGGATGCCGAGTCTGATCGGATTGTTTTGGGAGAAGGAATATCCTTCGTTGACCGTAAGAGCTTGTGATGGGCTAAGTTGGGACT